>NC_133409.1:104164393-104467424 GCF_049350105.2 Macaca mulatta
GAAGGCATGATTGGTTTTGAAGTGTGAGGACATGGTATCTGGGAGGGGCCAAGGGTGGAATGATATGGTTTGGCTGTGTCCCCACCCAAACCTCATCTTGAATTCTCACATATTGTGTGAGGGACCAGGTGGGAGGTACTTGAATCATGGTGGCAAGTCTTTCCCTTGCTGTTCTCGTGATAGTGAATATGTCTCACAAGATCTGATGGTTTTCAAAAGAGGAGTTCCCCTGCAGAAGCTCTCTTTCTTTGCCTCATGCCATCCATGTAAGATGTGACTTTCTCCTCCTTACGTCTGTCATGACTGTGAAGCCTCTCCAGCCATGTAGAACTGTAAGTCCAATTAAACCTCTTCCTTTTGTAAATTGCCCAGTCTCAGGTGTGTCTTTATCAGCAGCATGAAAATGGACTAATACAGATGTTGTGCACATTTTCATATTTCTGTTTGCCAATTTGTGTGTCTTCTTTTGAGAAAAATCTATTCAGATTTTTTACCTGTTTTTAATAGGATTATTAGATTTTTTTCCTCTAGGGTTTTTTGAGTTTCTAACATATTCTCATTATTAATCTCTTGTCAGATGATAGTTTGCAAATATTTTGTGGCATTCTGTGAGCTGTCTCTTCACTTTGCTGATTGTTTTCTTGGCTGTGTAGAACCTTTTTAACTTGATGTCATCTCATTTGTCCATTTTTGCTTTGGTTGCCTGTGCTTGTGGGGTATTGCTCAAGAAATCTTTGCCTAGTCCAATGTCCTGGAGAATTTCTCCAATGTTTTCTTTTAGTAGTTTAATAATTTAAGGTCTTAGATGTTAAGTCTTTAGTCCATTTTGATTTGATTTTTGTATATGGTTAGAGATAGGGCTCTAGTTTTATTCTTCTATATATGGATATCCAACTTTCCCAGGAACACTTATTGAAGAGGCTGTTCTTTCCCCAGTGTATGTTCTTGGCATCTCTGTCAAAAATGAGTTCACTGTAGATGTGTGGGTTTATCTGTGGGTTCACTATTCTGTTCCACTGACCTATGGCTGTTTTTATGTAAGTACCAAGGGCATGTACTTTTTTTTTAGATATAATGCAAATACATACTGAATTCACCATAGCATGGTATAAACATAACTTTTATATGCACTGGAAAACCATACAATTTTCATGACTTGCTAACTTTATTGCAACATTCACTTTATTGCAGTTGTCTAGAACCAAACCTGCGATATCTCCAAGGTATTCTGTATGTTGTTTCTTCGTCTCGTATAACTGACTCTAAGATCTCATTTGATGGTGTATTAAATGGGAAGACACAAGTGTTGTATACATTATTAGGCACCAACTTATCAGAATAACTCCTGAAAGTACCAGAAAAACCTTTTACATTGTTACTATGTGGATAAAAAAAATTCAGCTCAAAAAGGTTAAGCACTGATTAATTATATGTTAGATACTTGAAATACAACATTGAATAAGACAGAAGGCCTGTTTGAGGAGCTCAAAACTGCATGGGGGCAGTTGATCTCATTCTGACTAAACAGACTGAGAAGGTAAGGCTGACTTAGCCATCCATTGCTGCAACTTGCTGGAAGAAAGTCTGGCATTGCAACACTTACAAAAAATACCTATGATCATATTTTCTTTTTGGAGTTGGTTAGAAAAACATATAAATCAGGCACCTGAAGTATGCACACAAACTTCTTGGAGCCATAAAAACAAGGATTTTTCTTAGTTTGCATCTAATAAAATAGAAAGCAACCCACTTGACAGAAAGTGGGCTTCCTAAAAGCAGTGGTGGGGCCAAGCTCTGCTGTACACAGTACTGTACATTCAGAGTAACTGGGCTGTGTTGACACATTGCAATAAATAGCGCTCTGCTGTTGCTACTGCTGCCACTATCAACTGAAGGGAGAATTTCAAAGATACATTTTCCAGGACTAAGATTTTAATGACTTTTCTTAGTTTTAGTGGTTCACCCTAGGAAAGTACAGATAGCTTCTGGAAGGACATCTGGAAGGATCATCCACTGACACTTGAATGTTACTGTGGGACTGCCAAGGATGTGTGCAGAAGTGTTTTTTTTTTATAATCTCAAAACTGATGCATTGGTTGAAAGATGGATATTGTTAATCATTTTCCTTGATGAAGTTAATTCTTGATGTTCCTATGTTTTGCTTTGTCTCAGTTCATACTTTTTAAGGAAGTCTCTCTTGGTACTGAAGGACCCTCTACTTATAATATACATTTTGCCTCTTATATGCATGAAGAGACAGCAGTAAGGAATACCTCTTAGTCACTTCATTTTAATCAATTATTTTTTTTCCATTTTCCTTTTAGGGATTTAGTTGTTTTTCTGCTTTGTTGATAGAGCACAACATATTAAGAAATAAAATGGAAAATTCTTTTGAGAAAATCAGTAAGGATGGATTTAGTTCTCAAATGAATAATCAGAAAATTTGTGGAGTGCTTTGATAACAATGGTACAATAATTATGGGTATATGCATGTTACAAATAGCATTTAATTTACTCCATTGTGTGATGTTCCCCTTCCTGAGTCCAAGTGATCTCATTGTTCAGTTCCCACCTATGAGTGAGGGAACATCACACACCGGGGCCTATCATGGGGAGGGGGTGGGGGGAGGGATTGCATTGGGAGTTATACCTGATGTAAATGACGAGTTGATGGGTGCAGCACACCAACATGGCACAAGTATACATATGTAACAAACCTGCACGTTATGCACATGTACCCTACAACTTAAAGTATAATAATAATAAATAAATTAAAAAATAATAATAATAATTTACTCCATTATCCACCACCTGGAACCATCTGATCTATTTAACCTCTGAGAGAGTGTGTAGGTGGGTATTTTATGCTATAGTGATGTACTATAAGGAAAAAAATGGGAAAGACAAAAGGGCCACTTGGGACAGGACTAGAGTAGTATGAGCTGGAGAATCTTTAAGGAAAGTTGAAAGGCAACTTTGGTGGGAGGAAAGTAGATTGCAGAGAGAAGGACTTTATGTAGTGTTGTGGCCTATACATTCCTTGTATGGTATTTGGAAGATTTGCACATTTAAAATTTGAGTAATTTTGAAATTATTTGTTTTCTGCACTGAGTTCCCTCAATTATAGCACCATTCCAAGAGGCTAGAGGATTACATTAATAACAGGTTGGCGGAGTCATCTATCTGAAGATAACATTGCTTAGTTTTTTAGTTTAATGTCTTTTGTGTGTATTTCACCTGATAAAGTTTTTCTTTAATTTTTGTGGCATACCTTAGGTGGGTTCCTTAGAAACAGAGCCTGACTAACCAGGGATTCAGGTGCACTTGATTTATGGAAGGAGTGCTCTTTGGAAAATGTTCTAAGAAAGGGAGTGGGCCGGGTGCCGTGGCTTATGCCTGTAATCCTAGCACTTTGGGAGGCCAAGGCAGGCGGATCACCTGAGGTCAGGAGTTCAAGAGCAACCTGGTCAACATGGCAAAACTCCGTCTCTACTAAAAATACAAAAAATTAGCCAGGCATGGTGGTGTGCACCTGTAGTCCCGGCTACTCGGGAGACTGAGACAGGAGAATCGCTTGAACTCAGGAGGCAGAGGTTGTGGTGTGCCGAGATCACGCCAGTGCACTCCAGCCTGGGTGACAAAAAAAAAAAAAAAAAAAAAAAAAAAGGAAAAGAAAAGAAAAGAAAGGGAGTGAAGCCAAGTAAGGAAGAAGAAAGGCAATTGAAAATGTGGTCTTAGATCAAGTCTAGTCTTGGTCTGATGCAGGGAGGCTCTTGAGTCTAAACTGCACTGCAAGGTCATTGTGCTGCATTATAGGGGTGCTGAATATCCTTCCTGGATAGCGTGGCTTCCAGTAACCCAGGGACGTTTTCTGGAAGAAGTGGGCAGCTATGAACTCTTAACTGCCAACACTTGCAGCAGCCAAGGGATGGGTGGGTACGTCAGATCCACCCATCTGGAAAAAAAAGGTAACCCAGTGTTATGCTGAAGCAGGATTTGGACTTAGAAAAACTGGCTGAGAGCTCAGAGCTGGCTCTGCATGCTGCAGATAAGGTTGGCATCTATGTTAAGCAATTTGAAGAGGCATAATATTTCTTTCTTATGCCAGTTAAACCACATGATATCTGTACTCCTTAACAAGGACCTTTAACACTTAGGGATTCAGCTTTATTTTAGGACACTCTATACTTCACATGCTACCATTATCATCTATCATTCTTTCTCTCATCCATACCCTAGTCTTTTTTTTTTTTTCTTCTTCTTCATTTTTTATTTTGAGATGGAGTCTCTCACTCTGTCGCCCTGGCTTGAGTGCAGTGGCGGCATGATCTCGACTCACTGCAACCTCCACCTCCCGGGTTCAAGCAATTTTCCTGCTTCAGACTCCTGAGTAGCTAGGGTTACAGGCATGCACCATCATGTCCAGCTAATTTTTTTTTTCTTTTTTTTGTATTTTTAGTAGAGATAGGATTTCACCATGTTGGCTAGGCTGGTCTTGAATTCCTGACCTCAAATGATCCACTCACCTCGACCTCCCAAAGTGCTAGAATTACAGATGTGAGCTACTGTGCCTGACCTATTTTAAGACACTCTATACTTCACATTCTACCATTACCATCTACCAAGATTCTTTGATTTCCTAAATCCACCATCTTTTCTCTCATCCAAACTCTTGTCTTTCTTGATCCTTACTGGTACCTTCCTTTGACTGTTTCCTACCGTTCTTCTTACCATAGGTTAGACATTTCCTGCTGGAGGCCTTTCTTGATGATGTGAATTAGGTATTTCATTTCAGCCACATAGGCACTTTGTATGCTTTTCAAAGTACTTTGTAGTATGTATTTTAATTGATGTTTGGCTTCCTCATCAATTCATCCCAGCAGACTACAAACTCTATGAAGGCAGACATTATAATTGTATTCACTATTGTATTTCTGTACCTCGCGTATAGTAAATACACACATCATGGATTTATATGTAAATATATAGCGATTAAATTAAAAGATCTCTAAAATTTAAGTTTTTACGAGAATGGAGGTTTTACATTTCTGTTAAAATGTTTAATAATATAAACTATAGATTAACTTGCCCACCAAAAATAGAACTTTCTAAGTTAAAGGTGAGTTTTGGCAGTTTCAGGAAAGAGCTGGATAGTGAATCCCAATGGATGGGCTGCAGATTTCTGAGAGGGGTGGCTGTGGAATCATTAAAAGCGTTATCCAGAGTACATGAAACACTGTCTAGATTGCCAGTATATCTTCTACACAATAGTAAATCTAATTTTCTAATGTGTATAGCTGCTGTCATGCTTAATAATGTGCGAATTCATATGACAGCGTATCTGCAGTAAAGATAACATTTATCCTTATGCAAAATCCCAGAGAAAATTAAAAGTGCAAGTATAACTGCGGAGGGGTGTAATAGAGGGTTATACAGATTTTTATCTTTGAAAAGAAGCTATTCAGGAAAAGGTTGGAAAGTGCTTGCTTAGAGCAGAAAACTACTCCATTGGGACATATCTGGATACAGGTATTAGTATTGTGAGATGAGGAAGGGCATGTGCTTTGGAGTCAAAAAGTTTTGGGTTCAGTACCAGCTCTGTTACAGCCAGGGTTACCAGAGGTGATACCATCACCGTCCTCATTCCTCAGGTTTATCATTTGTAATACTTTCAACCTCAAAGTTTCTTGTGGAGAGTCATTGAAAACCTGTATGTGATAGACTGAGCACAGTGCCTAGCACACAGCAAATCCTAAATGACTTTTAGCTATTACACCACAACACGCCATACTGGGAGAGCATGGGGTGGGTTTGAGGGTTATTTTATGTGACAGAATTGAGAATACTGCACATCTGCATGAGAGGGAATGTTGTTATATGGAAATGGTTTGGAATACTGTTATATAGAACTGGTGTGGCACTACCACAGACTCCACCCATTGCCACATGTGCCTAGGGTCAGACCTGATTTGCTGTGTGCCAGCACTTTAACATACACTATTTCTAGTTTTCATGTTATATACAGTACTCTTATCTCAGTTTCACATATGAGAGAAACAGGCTCAGAGACATCCAAGGATTTGCCCAGGAAAATATAACCAATGTAGCCACAGGACCTGATTTGGACCCGGATTTGTCTAGCTGAAGACAAATGCTGAGATTGATTTGGGAACAAAAAACTTTAGGGGAAAAGGAAACCCAGGAACTTGGTACTGCATTTTTTTCCCCTTCTGCTCTGTTACCAAGTTATTAGCACTCAAAGCAAGTGTATATTCTCAGGAACACAGGAATGAGATGGCGGATAATTGTAATCTAACTGAAAAGTAATTTATTATGATTTCCCTTGACTCTAGTCTCCACAGTGGTTCTATACCATTTCTTATTCCAGCTTCTCTAAGTCCTGGAGAATGAATGTGCTTTGGTTTCCTTTCAACCCATTCTGTTTTCTCCGCAATTTACCCTGAACCATTAATTCATTTACTAGATATACAGCAACCATACAAACACAGATGTCTAAGAATTGGAAGTGTTGATTAATGATATTTCCTATGGCTTTTCATTTTACATTATATAAATGATAAAGGTTTTTTTTGCAAAAGAGAAAGGACACCATTTGTTATGATTTGGTTCTGTGTCCCCACCCAAATCTCATCTCCAGTTGTAATCCCCATAATCTCCACGTGTTGAGGGAGGGATCTGGTGAGAGGTGACTGGTTTATGGAGATGGTTTACCCCATGCTGTTCTCATAATCGTGAGTGAGTTTTCATGAGATCTAATGGTTTTGTAAGTGTTTGATGGTTCCTCCTTTACATGCTCACTCTCTCACTTGCCACATTGTAAGATGTGCCTGTTTCCCCTTCTGCCATGATTGTAAGTTTCCTGGGGCCTCCTCAGACATGTGGAACTGTGAGTCAATTAAACCTCTTTCCTTCATAAATTATCCAGTCGTGGGTATTTCTTTATAGCAGTGTGAAAATGGACTAATATACCATTGTATAAAAACTCCTTGTTATCAAGGCTTATTTTGAGTGGGCATGGTAACGCATGCCTGTATTACTCTGGAGGCTGAAATGGTAGGACTACTTAAGCCCAGGACTTTGAGGCTGCAGTGAGCTATGATTGTACTACTGGATTCCAGCCTCAGTAACAGAATGAGACCCTATCTCTTAAAAAATGCAAAAATAAATATAAAAAATAGCTTGGTGTTGTGGTGGCATGCCTTTAGTCCTAGCTACTCTAGAGGCTGAGGTGGGAGGTTTACCTAAGCCCAGGAGTTCAAGGCTGCAATGCGTGCCACTGCATTCCAGCTTGAACAACATAGTGAGACCTCATCTCTAAAAAAGTAAAATAAAATATAAACAGAAACTTATTTTGAATATGAAACAGTAATATTTAATGTCTTATAATCTTGTATCTCTTCCATTTTCACCTAGATTTATGCTGCTGTTAGGCAACTCTTCATGGTATGAAATATATTTTAAAAAGGATATTTCGCATTAATCATTTTTAGTGGGGACTTTGTTAGTTTTTTATTTATTTGTTACCATATAGTAAGGTTTTCTGACATAATTGTCTTATAATCAGGATACATATTACTACTCTTTTGTTGACCGCATAATATCAGAAAGTTTTAGTGCTAGAAGGAATGCTATTAATTATAAAATCTACTTTCTCAAATTGTGTTCCAGTGTTCTGGAGTCTCACTATCTCTACCTTCTCTCTAAAATAATTACAGAATGATCGCATGCTTACATATACTATGGAAACAATGACTTAGGGTGAATTACAAAGTTTTCTTCTAAGTATCTATTTGGCTTATCCCCATTGTGACTCTCTAACAAGTAATACAGGATACAGCCTTTCTTAAATTCAGCATGTTAATGATCACCTCATCCCACCCCACCCCAATCTTTCTTTCATATACCATCAGGTAGGACCACTGTGCTCCAAAGTATGTCTTTGGAAAATGTATTTATTCAAATATCTCTGTTTGTAAATGATGAAACTAAAAAGCCCCAGAGAAACTAAATGGCTCCCACTGTGAGGGCATGGACCATGCAATCTTGACTTTCATTGTTCACTGATAATCTGGGTCTACGGATAGCCGTTTGACTACAGTGGGCTCATTCTGCAGGCTGTAAAACTCTTGGTAACAGGAACTAATACTGTATAAGATCAAGTATTGTTGTTTTTGCTTTAAAAAAAACCCTCCAAATGCATCACAGAAGATGAAATCAAAACAGTTGAATCTGAAAGAGATTGGCTATACTGAAAGCAATTTGAAAGAGAATGTTTAGGGATTTGAGACTTTTAAGGATTTCTAAAATTATAATTTAAAATGAATGATGGTTTTTGATAATGGAGTTTGATCCAGCATCTTGGATCATAAAAGCATTTTATACTCACTGACAAAAATAATGAGGTTTTGGTGCCTAGTACAAAATACGATTTTTGAGATATCAAAAGAGTTTAATAAATCTAAATGTGTTAAATGATCTAGTTGAGATTATATTATGAGAAAACAAAGTGACACATGCTTTCATATCACATTAATGTAGTGTTAATTATTATAAGTGTTATTTTTATTTATGGATCAGTTCTTTTATCAGGGGAGTTAACTGATTTTTAAAATCTAGTTTATTTTGAAGCCAATGGATTATGCCATTAACAGCATGGAATCAATTTTGGCAAAGAATTTATTATGGTGTAGTGTAATAAAGAAATGTAGGAAAAAAGGATAAGGCTAAATTGGGACACTACTTAAAAACTGTTGTCTTTCATCATGTAATCAGGTAAGAGGAATATCCAGCAATCTGAAGAGCTCTTAGCATCTGATCATAATGGCTTTTAGGGGTGCATAACACAGCATTAAGTTAATTTTCTTTCAGCGTTAGTGATGATTTTGAAAAATCTGTAGGCAGATTTTTTTTTTCCTCTTACTTCTATAGCTCCTTCTCTACTTCACCCCTATTCTTTTTTCCCTCCTTCTCAGCATCCTTTAAGTGTAGCTTACCAAATAATACCTGGGTGTCTGCTAAGGAGTGGAAGAAACTGTAGTTATCTTTCCTCCCTTCTCTTTACTTAGCCATATAGTTAAATCACTGGTCATAATGACAACATATATTTATATGGAATGTTTTAATTTGTATACTACTTTCACAAGCATTTTAATTTAATTCTTATAAAAATGCATCTGTTAGGCAGAGCTGATATTGTTAATCATCATTATACATGATGAAAATGAGGACTAGGGTGATCAAATGGTTTGTCCAAGTTCACAGCTAAGGAATAGCAGATTGGAATCAATGCCAGGCATACTTTTTATTTTAATAAAATGTAGAATTTATATTTTTTCTATTATAAAATGAATTCTTATTTACTATGAAATTTTTGACAAAATAAAAAATAGAAAAAGGAGAAAAACTTACTCATATCTCCAACATTGAAGGATAGTTATTATTTGGACTTTTCTGTTCAGATTTTTAATATACATTGAGATTTTTAAAATATAATTTTGGTCAACTGCACAGAAACTCATATCCTCTTTTTTTTCCTGGTTGATCTTTGCAGGTAGGCATTTAAAAATGTTATTAGGTTGGTGCAAAAGCCATTGCAGTTTGTGCCATTACTTTTAAGGGCAAAAACAGCCATTACTTTTGCACCAACCTAGTGCTATAAAATATTGTTACTTGAATTTGCAAAATGCAAAAATTGCTAATTTTAACAAGAGAAGCAATATAAAAGCCAATCGTTTCCAACTCCTGGGACCCATGTTAATAACCCAGATATGTAGCCTGACAACATTACAAGTCAGCACATATAAATTAAACTGTATTTTATTCCAATTTTTGTGTCAGCATGTATGACATATATTTCAGTATATATAAATGAGAACTGAACATGCCTATTATCAAGCTGGGATTTTTTAAAGTGTACTATTTCTTTCTTTTAAAGGTTGCCATCTTCCTAACTTTCTTTTATCCTTCCTTCACATCACAAAGATATCAATAGGTATGTGAGTAGTACCAACATTCATTCAATATATAAATGTTCTAAAGTAGAGGATGGAAAAAGTAAGTTATGATACTTTCAAAATGTTGAAAAATTATTACAACCTTTAAAGATGTTTACGATAAGTGTGCTATACTATTGGAAAACACCTATTTTTATATTAAATAGAAGAAAATGAGATCCAAACTTGTACACAGTGTTTAACCAAGTATGTAAAATATTCATAGAAATAAATTGGGAAGGAAATACACCAAAATATTGATGACAGCTTTTCCCAGGTAATGTTTTAAAAATCCAATAAATATTCATTATTTTCAATAATCCCAATGATTAACAATAAAGAAAAACAAGCTTTGAGATAGAGACAGGGCCCTCACCTGCATATTTACCCTTGGTTTTCTCCTGGACTATCCTACTCAGTGAAGTTTCTTTTCATTTAAATGACCCTTTCCCAGTCTATGTTAACAATTCCAGTGTACACTCGTATACATTTTCTCATATAGGTTCCCTAAAGTTGACCTTTCTCCTTTAGTCTTCTTAATCTATCAGTAGATTAAGAAGCCCATGTTTTAGAAGATTGGCCTTCTAATCCTTCTTTTGATTAAATGGACTCTGCAGAACAAAATGCATACAAGGAAAAACATTTATTTCATAGTCTAGATTAGAGTAGTAATAATAGGTTGATAATTATTAGCTAGGTCTATATTAGTGAATCATTTGGGCACTTAGTAATACAACTAAGGGACACTAAATTTTTAAAAAACACATACATGAAATCACTGAAATTTAAAAACTTTTCTTAAAATCGTGGTTGTCAGTAAATTTCAAAACACTTTAGGAAGGCTTTTAGCAGCTCAAGAAGTATAAAATCACGTAAGGTATCCTTTGCTCAAGCCAGAGCATTCTTTAAACAGCAAAAAAATTGATGTTTGATCCAGTTTATTTTTAATTTTTGTATTTCTCTACAATGAATATAGTATATTGAAAGCATTTTACATATTCTTTTTGTGAGATGTGCATCTCTTTTGACAATTTGTCACCAAGGCAACCAAACCTTTGCTTAATGTCCTATACTTTAGTGAAATAAAATGCATGTCATTTTAAGTATAGTTTCTTTATTTAATTTTTATTTTTTCACTAGAGAAGGCTTGAGATTTTACTTTGAATGAAAATGGAACTGTTTATAAATCTATTTTCCATAAAACACATCTTTCTAAGTGTTTTGAGTGATTATTCTCAGAAATATGTGCGTTTCAGATCTGAGGAGATATTCTTCTCTCCCTCTGCCTTCTAAACTTGATGTATAACAATCATAATCAGATGTAACTTATCTGTGCAAATTGAACTACTTCAATCCCATTTGAAACACAACTGAGTATAAATAAGTAAAACTTTCAAATCTGATAGGAAAGTGGAGCTATTCGCAGAATCCAGCCTGTAAAGACAGGCTGAATCGTCCCCCACCCCATTGGTTTCAATTTCTCTATGTAGTATCAAAATTAACACTGATGCTTCTGAAGATCATGCCAGATGTATGCAACCTCCAAAAACTCAGCTCTTTCAGGATTTTTTCTTCGTATAGTATTTTTATCTGTCACGAGCAGTTGTTACTTCTATTTGTTCGTGAGACTGTTTGTAATGGAGAGTGACTTTTTTAAGACATATTCAAAGCCTTCAGTATGAATCTACTTTCCTCAGGTGGAGTTGCTTTGTTCGGTTTTACACCACTAACAATACAGTCTGTTGGTTGGTTGGCTCTTTTATTCAAGAGAATATCTATGTCTAGGAATGTGAGGAAGAAAGGTGGGAGCAGAGTTTTCATCAACTCCATTTTGTGTATCTGGAGTAGAGAATCAAACACACAAGGCCTTGTTAAGTTCTCAAGGGGAAGTCAGCAGCTATCAACCAGAAATGACTGTAAGAACTTTGTAAGATTCTCAAACTGGTTATACAATCAGTTCTCATTTTAATTATTGTTTATTTTTTATTATCCCAAACTGAGTGACTTTTAAAAGCTTAAACACAAAATCTGTGAGCTGACCTTCAGGAGCTGTGAAAGTTGGTGAGATCAGGAAGGGAATGGTAAGAGAGGAGACCCCATCCAACCCTTCAACAGTATGAGAGATACAAAGACAATCTCCAAGAACTGAGGGAGTGACAGCAGCATTAGGAGGAGCCCAGTGGGTTCCTGGAGTCTGTACCATGGCAGAAAGAAGAATGAACACTGGAAATGAACCTGAGCTCGAGACAGGTCAGCATGAACAGTAGAAAGCCTGCATGATTCTGGCATCCCATTTCCGTGGGTCAGCTTCTCTAGGCTGTTCCTGTTTTTCTCAAATGCTTCCCTTCTTCAATAAGATGTCTAACATTTTCACAGTGGCTCTGTTTTGACTTGACAAGATGTTGGGACTGAAGAAGTTGAAGTCTCAGTTCTTCACATGTAGTGAGTCAGGATACATAGTGGTTACAAGCAGGGGAGACTTCTTTGAGTCTTAGTTTTTTCATCTACAAAGGGTAAATACTCTCTGCCTAATAATGTCTGCCAGAAATCAAATTTAATAACGCATGGCAGATACTTTGCACCTTAGCTGGTCCTCCTTGTATTGCTGTTTATCTACTCTACCACATTTCTTATATTCTTAGTTGGTTTGTAATATTGTTAAATACCAAGACCATGTCTTAAACTTCCTGTAGCTCTAGTTCTAGTTCTAAGCACTGTAGATTCTGGGACTCAGTAAATCTCTTTTTATGAGTGTTGTGTGCCCCTGCCTGGTGAAAAAATAATAGTTTAAAACTTATAAGGGAACTTACTGTGTGCTACATCCTAAGTGATTTCCTTAGAGTAAATCAGGTAATTTTAAAACTCAAAGGGAAATTGATCATTGTCATCTTACAGACAAAGAAACAAAGACCCAGAGTTGAAGTAGTTTGACCATGTGGTCCAACCAGGATTTGAACATAGGCAGTTTGGTGCTAGGGACCACTCCTTTTATCACAGTGCCCTATTGAGAAACACTTGGGATCCCTCACTAAATCAATCACTTCCCTCATTTAGGGAAAGAAGAGAAAATATTCATGTCTGTACAAAATGGGCAAGTGGCCACCACTGCTTCTGAGACTGAGGTGATTTTTGTATGTGTTTTATGCCCAGTACAAGAGCATGTTCTTTTTCCAGGAAAGTTTGAGAAGTAATCTCAGAGTGCAGAGAACAACTTCAGGAGCAAGAGTGTGGGTCAGATGCTGCTGCTCTAGCAGTTAACTCTTGTTCAAGAATGCTCTTTTTGCTTCACTGAAAAGTTCCGTGAAGAAACGTTCTGGCTCTATACACCTAAACAATAATAACAATTACAGCAGTAACATAATCATACTGAAAACGTGGATCCACCCGTATGTCATCACTGTTCAACTAATGTGTTTTTTAATGGAGAGAGCTTACTGACATCATATTCACACATGAAGATTTATTTGAAATGATGAATTTTCCCCAGAAGGCACTTCAGCTATGCTGGGCAGAAAGTGGTGGCATAACGCAAATACCATAGGCTATAGGGACAGATAGACTTGTGATTAAGCCTAGCTGTACTGTATATTCACTACATGAATTTGGTCAAATTGCTTCACTTCACTTAGCCATAGCAGATAATAATGGAAGAGTCAGAGGATTATTATGAAGATCACAATTCGAATTCCAAATGGTGTGTAAGAAAAACAAGAATTATTCAGCTGCCCCAAAGTGAGCTCTGCTTGCTTTAGCAGTATGGCTATCCCCGGTTACCCAGATTCAGCAGACAATTACACAATTACATATTTCCTTTTGGCTTCACAAACCTGAGCTTAGATTTCTTTCAGGTTCTTAGAAAATTCAAATAGCAACAATAGTTCCTTGTCTTGGGCACTGAAACTCCGGGTGCTAAGAAATCCACCTTAGCTCCGGGTGCTAAGAAATCCACGCACATGCTATTCTGTGAATCATCAAAGTTATATTAAGCAGAATAGAAAAATATGATTATGTTGAGTCAATGGCTTCATAAAAAGTTGTTGGGTTCTATACACATGCTATTCTATGAATCATCATGATTATCTTATATGAAGCAGAATAGAAAAATATGATCATGTTGAGTCAATGACTTAATAAGAATTTGTTGGGTTCTAATGTTAATCTGAAATATACCTCATGTATCCTACATGCTGATGTAAATATTAGATAGATGGATTGATATGTAATCAATGAAGTTACAGCAGTGGTTTGGCTTCTCAGTATTGATGTGTTTCACACAGCTGTGTGACCAACCATCCTGGTTTCCTGAGAACTAGGACTTTCAGTGCTAAGATCAGGAACGTCTTTCACACACTGAGGCAAGTTAGTTACCCTACATACAGAGGTAAGTGGGATCTGTATTAAAATCAGTTGTACAGATTTATCTTCTGTTCATTAAACTATTAGAATTTAAAATAAGTATCTTTATTAAGTTGCTCCTAAATGAAGTGACTGCATTTTAGTTTCAAATTAAATTCTTAGACTTTATATTATATGGACCTTTATATCAAGGTAGATATACATTAACTCGCAATTCACATTGAGAGTCATAGTAGACGCACCTTTTATTAAAATTACCTAAAGAGAAAATTGTAGCTTTGAATGGTTCAATACATAATCAAAAGATAATTTTTCAGATTTTATAATTGGATTTCTTTCCAGATTTGTCTGCATCCTGAAAATGGCCACTTTTGCATATTAGTCTATAATATTATATTAATGTATGATTTTCAGCTAGAGTCGCTTTCTGGAATATTTTGAGCTCTACCTAAATTTTAGAGAAATTTTAGAAAAACCCATGTAAAAAAAGATATACCTTTCATAAAACTTCCATAGTTATCAAAATTAAGAAAAATTAGAAAACCTCAGAAAGACAATGAGATTCCCAGTACAAAAGTCATTTTGTTCCCCCAGGAGTGAATGGGTAGTATAATCCTCATTTTCTGATAAAAGTGCACAAAGAATCAAGGATTGGTGTAAAATCATTTTTTTTTTCCAAGTGGGTCTTTGAAGCTTCTAGTGTGCCTCTGCTACTCTTGGCGAATTCAGTTCCAAATTATCATCTCCTAACTTTCATCATAGTACTTCTCTCTTCTGCTTACCCAAAGGAAACTTGTTTCTCAGGAGACAGCTCAATATTAGTTTACACTGCTATGTAATAATGTAGAACTTAAATAACTATCCATATGCCAGACAATTACATTTTAACATGATGAATGTCTTAGTCTAAGAAACAACCTTCTAAGGTGCAATTCCAGATACTAGGAATTCCAAGCAGTAGAACTTCACTGTTGTTAGGTTATTCCATGGGATAATAATTTTCCTGAGTGAAAATCTAAGAGACATTGCTTGATCATGACTAAAGATCTATGTCTGAGGCCAGGTGTAACTTGTGACTCTTTATCAACTACTTATTAACTTTACTTTCTTAAGTTTGATTTGCACGGCTGGGCGTGGTGGCTCACACCTCTAATTCCAGCACTTTCGGAAGTCTGAGATGGGCAGATCACCTGAGGTCAGGAGTTTGAGACCAGCCTGGCCAACATAGTGAAATGCTATCTCTACAAAAAATACAAAAATCAGTCGCGTGTGGTGGAGGGAGCCTGTAGTGCCAGCTACTCAGGAGGCTGAGGCAAGAAAATCACTTGAATCTGGGAGGTGGAGGTTGCAGTAAGCCATGGTCAATTAAGCCACTGCCACTGCACTCTAGCGTGAGCAACAGAGCAAGAGACTGTCTGGGAAAAAAAAAAAAAAAAAAAAAAAAAAAGCTTTGATTTGCAAGTATAGGAAATACATTTAATTTTTCTAGGTTGACTAAAAATGCACATATCTATGGCTGAAACAAGAATCTGTAACTGACAAAGCAGAGAATAATAGCACCCAGGAATGTGTTAGTGGGAAGTTTTAGTTCATACATGTTGCCATAAACCCCCAGGAGCTGTGTTGCAGCCCTTGCTTTTTCCCTGCGGATGGAAGCACAGCTGTGTCTAGATAACAGATAGAAATCTCTTGTTTTCAGGAAGGTAAGCCCCTCAGTCATCTCTAGGGCATAATTCATGATCAAGCTAGGCCAGGCATGGCAATTCTAGCCCACTTTGCTTCTGATTAGCCTACAGGTGGATATGACTCAGTTCTGGTCAATGATATGTAAAAAGGAAGTACTACAGGGATTCTTAGGACAGATTTTCTCCTCAATTAAAAAAAAGTTAATGCCTCAAAGAAGGTTCTTTCCTTCCTGACTGAATCCTATTGTATAAGATTGTGATATTTGGAGCTTGACAGATGACTTGAGACCATGAGGTAGCATACCTAAGGACCAAAATACGATACTTTGAGGTGGATAGAGCAGATGATACTGTTGAATTTCTCTATCAAATGTAGAAACACTTGTCTCTTGATTTCTTATTTTTTAAGGTGATTAAAATCTTTATTGTCTAACATCTAGCCAAATGTTCTGTTACTTGTAGCCAAAAGCATCCCCAGGTATAAGTTCATAATAATAAAATAATATTTTAATATTACCTACAGCATTTAAAAATATTATATAAAATATTAATAAAAGCCTCATTAGAAAAGCTTGTTATGTTTTTCTATGACTTACGTTTATGGATAAACAATGTAACATATAAAAACATACTTTCATGATAAATCTCTTGGTCTTCTTTTTTAACCTGGTTGCTTCCCTTAATGTCTTTCCTATAGATAAGTATTGGAACTGCCACAGATGAAAGTATATGGACAGCTTGGATTTTCAATATTTCAGATATATCATAAACTAAACTGGATATTTTGGAATGTACATGGCCACGTGGATTCGTGTCTCATCACATGAATTAGTTAACATCTTCATTTACCCACTTTCCTCCACACAAACATAGCACAATTTATCTGCTGGTCTTTTCTTCTTTTCCATGCTCATTTTTTTTCCTCCAGCTTCAGTTTTGTCTTTTGTATTCTCTCTAGTTTTCCTCATTGACTATGTGTCCTTAATATTCTAGATTTAGCTTTGATTCCAACCTTGCCCTTTCTCTTGATTTCACCTCCACATCATCTACTTCTGTTTCATGTTTGAAGCCATTTTTT
This sequence comes from Macaca mulatta, assembly GCF_049350105.2. Lineage (NCBI taxonomy): Eukaryota > Metazoa > Chordata > Mammalia > Primates > Cercopithecidae > Macaca > Macaca mulatta. The sequence continues at coordinate 104,181,526 of NC_133409.1, forward strand.
TTATTTTGTCACCAAAGCAACCATCTGTCTTTTATGCAACCCCAGTGAATTAGGAACTCCCAATAATTGGAGTTAAGTGTGATTTGGTATCTTTCATAATTGCTGAAGGACCTATATTTTTATTGCCCTTCAGTTCCTGACAAGGTGACATGTAGTAGAAAACAAATTTTCTACTCTTTCACAAAGTGCCATTGGTGAAAAACACACAGTTGTAGAATAATACTGTACTGGAGGTTGTCTCATATATATTTCCATATGTTACATAATCTTAGTAATGCAAATATTCACAGACTAGAGTAATGTAGCACTTTGAATTTAAAGACACATGCATGCATATGTTCATTACAACACTATTAAAAATAGCAAAGACAAGGAATCAACCTAAATACCCATCAATGATAGATGGGATAAAGAAAATGTGGTACATATACACCATGGAATACTATGCAGCCATAACAAAAAATGAGATCATGTCCTTTGCAGGGATGGACCATTATCCTTAGCAAAATAACATAGGAAAAGAAAACCGAATACCACATGTTCTCACTTATAAGTGGGTGCTAAATGATCAGAACACATGGACACCTAGAGGAGAACAACATACACTGGAGCCTCTTGGGGGATGGAGGGTGGGAGGAAGGAGAGGATCAGGAAAAACAACTAACAGGTACTAGGTTTAGTACCCGGGTGGTAAAATAATCTGTACAACAAACCCCCTGACACAAGTTTACCTGTGTAGCAAACCTGCACTTGTACCCCTGAACTTAAAAATAAAAAAAAAGTTTCTATTTATGTTTAAAATTTCTAAAACTTCAACTATCCATGACTACTAATAAGGTTCAGTCATTTATTATGACCAAATTAGTGGGCTCTGGTTGGCTTAATTGCTAGAAATCAGCTTTCTTCTAAATGTGTTCTCCAGCAATTTTTGAGACTCCTCATGAAGCAGCATTTTTGGAACTTTTCTATTTCAGTCATGAATAAATGCAGTTATGTGATAAGAAGTTTTTTAAAGCTTTTTCTTTATACTCTAATTTATAAGCAGTAAAATTCACTTTTTATTGTACAATTTTGTGAATTTTGACAAATTCACAGTTGTTTAACCACCACCAACAACTAAAAACAAAACTGTTGTTCTGATATTTCATAAAGAAATACACCTAAAGTAAAGCTTTGATTGTGAAGTGAGGGGTGGGGTAGGCATGCCTTCCGGAAGAGGATGTGTATGGAATGCTTCACTAACCCTTGCTTGCATTACAAGTTCTGAGTTTGTCTTTGCTCAGTGCCAATAAATTCTTTGTTGCATGAATCGTTATAGTTACCTGCTAGCTTTTAAGGAACCAGCATCATAGAAATATTATGGGAAACTACAGGAGAAAGAAGAATTAGTAAATAATAAGCGAAGAAATAGCATCATATAGAGCCATGTCACTGAAAAAAAAAGAATAAAAATTAGACATACCACTAAAAGCAAAGTCCAAGGGAATTTTATAGTACAATGATAATAAAATGTAATTGTATATTTCACCATTAGTCATATATAAAAAAACCCAGCCTATATTTGTCACTGTGTGAAAAGCATTGATAAATCCTTCTAGGGAAAATAAGGAAGCATGGGGAATTGTAGCCTATGCCAGTGTCTTGAAGTGGACCTCTAATGAATGACAACATCATGAGAAAAAGAAATTAGTCTCCAAAATATCAAGAAAAAAACCTTTTTTTTTCCTGCTCTTTAACAAAGAGTACCTCAGAAAGACTCTTTTACATCTTTCCTCCTCTCCCCTCCTCACACCCCACAAGCCCCTATTGGATGAGTGAAGAGCCACTTGGTCTTTCAAGGAACAGACAGAAATGATTTAATAATCAGGTGAGACTAATTTAATGACAGATTAGTGCAGTGGTAAAACTTTCCCTTTATGACTATAGTGAATTTGCCTCCATGCACAAAGCGGCTGTTCACTAATGAAACAGACATTACCATTTAAACTTGTAGAGATTAGAAAGTATATTTTACAATGAAAAAAGTTGTTTATGAGATTTCTCCAAATCTATCTCAACTTCAGAAGCTATGAAGTAAAATAGAATATTAATCAGTTATCAAAATAAATGAACTATCGAGCCATGGAAAGCCATGGGGGGACCTTAAATGCACGTTGCTAAGTGAAACAAGCCAACCAAAAAAGGCTACATGCTCTCTGATTCCAACTATATGACATTCTGGAAAATGCAAAACAATAAAAAGAGTAAAGAGATTAGCAGTTGCCAGGGATTGGGGTAAGGAGGGAAGAATAAGTAGGAGGAGGCGTGATACTTTCATGGTGGATACATGTCATTTTCATTTGTCAAATCTCATAGAATATACAACATAGAGAGTGATTGTAAACTGTAATAATGTGTCAAATACTGGTTCATCAACTGTAATAAATGTACTACATTAATGTAAGATGTTAACAATGTAGAGAACTAGTTGGGGGTGGAGGGAATATAAGAATGCTACTTTTTGCTCATTTTTCTGCAAACCTAAAACTGCTCTCAAAAATAAGGTCTATTAGTTAAAAAATTATAATAATCTTTGCTATAAAAATGTACTATGAAAAAGGAGAATTATTCAAATACATGGGTTCATATACATCATGGATTTCTGTGTAGCCATAAAAAAGAATGAGTTCATGTCCTTTGAAGGGACATGGATGAAGCTGGAAACCATCATCCTCAGCAAACTAACACAGGAACAGAAAACTAAACACCACATGTTCTCACTCGTAAGTGGGAGCTGAGCAATGAGAACATGTGGACACAGGGAGAGGAACAACACACACCAGGCTTGTCGGGGGGTGGGGAGGAAAGGGGAGAGAGAGCATTAAGACAAATACCTAATGTATGCAGAGCTTAAAACCTAGATGATGGGTAGATAGGTGCAACAAACCACCATGGCACATGTATACCTATGTAACAAACCTGCACATTCAGCAAATGTATCCCAGAACTTAAAGCAAAAATTTTTTAATCTATTTTTTCATGCATCTTTAATAATTTACTTCTAACATTTATTTCTTTGATTAGTCTAAAATTTTGTTGTCATTCTTGTCATGCTGAGTTAGGACCTAATTGGAATTTTCCTAAATATTTGGTTTTCCCAATATCATTTAAAACATTATTTATCCTTTACTGATTGTTTTATAATGTTTACTTTATGATAAGTTGTGTATATACTGGGGCTTCTCGTAGCTTTTGCAGGTATTATATTTATTTCTGTGTTGCATTTTTAGTAGTACCATCTCAACCATCATTGTAGCTTTAAATTATATATTAGCATTTTCTGGGCAAGTCTCTCCCTCTTTGTTCATTTCCACATGACCCTTCATGATTCTTCTTTTTAAAAATTTTCTTTGATACTCTTATTTGATCATTCAAATATATGTATTTAAAAAAATTTTTAAGTTGTTTTTATTCAAAATCCTTTTAAGGTTTGTGTTGAACTCTTGTTAATATTATCCTTGAAATGATTTTGGATGTTGATATCTGTACAATATTTCTTCTTCTCATCTGTTATTTTAAAATTGATTTAATAATAAGAGTATAGTAAGAAATACATAATAATTTCCTCAATCATGTTTATTGTTTGTTATTTTATTCAAAGTATATTTATTGAATGTCTATTATTTGTCATTTACTGTTTTAGTTACTAGGGATACAAATGCGGATAAAAGAATTGTGTTTCTACCTTATAGAATTACATTCAAATTGGAGAGAATTATAATAAATATGTAAATTAATATAAGTTATAACTTCAGATAGTGGTAAATGGTATGGAGAAAAATAAACTAGAGTAGGAGGCTAGGTAGTCTAGGTAGTGAGTGAGGTGAGAGTTATTTTATAAAGAATGGCTGGAGAGGTTCTCTCTGAAGAACTAGTATCTGAGTGCAGGTCGCTAGCGAAGGGCATAGGAGAATCTGGAAGAAATATCTTCCAGGCAGAGAGATTGGCAAATGCAAGGTGTATTAGTCAGAGTTCTCCAGAGAAACAACAGGATATACATAGATACATAAAAAGAGATTTATTATGGGAGTTGACTCACACAATTATGGAGGCTGAGAATATCATGATTTGCCATCTGCAGGATGGAGAACCAGCAAGCTGGTGGTGTCATTCAGTCAAAGTTTGAAGGACTGAGAATCAGGAGCACCAGTGTCTGAAGGTAGGAGAAGATGGATGTCCCAGCTCGAGCAGAGAGCAAATTTGCCCTTTCTCTGCCTTTTTGTTCTATTCAGTCCCTCAATGGATTGGATGATGCCCACCCACATTAGTGCAGGTACAGCTTCTTTACTCAGTTTACCTATTTAAATGCTAATCTCTTCCAGAAACACTCTCACAGAAACACCCAGAGATAATGTTTTACCAGCTGTCTGGGCATCCTTTAGCTCAGTCCAGTTGACACCTGAAATTAACTTTCACACAAGGACCCTGAAGTGGGACTGAGCATGGTAGGCCCAAGCAATGGCATTATTTAATGCCCAAGTGGCTGGAGTAGAGGGGACGGGAACAGAATGGTCAGTGTGAGAGGGCTAGAGGGATAAGTGATGCCAGATGTTTATGGCCATATGTGTTACAAACAGGAGTTTGGTTTCTTGCCAAGTGTGATGGACAAGAAGCCATTGGAGGGTTTCAGGCATGAGATTAACATAATATAATTTGTGTTTTCAAAAAAAAAGTGCCTTTGGCATCTTGGTAGAAAAGTGACTGTAGGGAACAAGAGGAAAGATAGAGGAACCAACTAGCTAAATTCAGATAAGATATTCCCTTTTGTCTCCCTCCACACTGAGTGTCTGTTGGTAGCACCTTCACTGAGAAGAAGAATGTCAAGAATTTTAAATGGCCATCCACATAGCGATATCAAATACCTACTATATCAATCAGCGACTTAGAAAGTATTGGAACTAGAGATATAAATTTGGATGTCATTGGCATATGATGTTGTTTAAAGCCGTAGGACTTCGTAAGGCTTCCGAGGAGTGTATGTAGATAGAGCCTGAGACATAGTAAAGAAAAGGAAGAGAAAAGGCGAAGGGAGAGAAGACTCATCAAGACCAGCTAGAGAAGGGGCTAAGAAAGCTAGGAGGGAGTGATACATTAGGAAGTGAGTTGCAAGGAGGATAATGTTGCAAGGAGGAGAAGATAATGTTGCAAGGAGGAGAGACTCATCTATTGTGTAAATGCAGTTGGGAGGTCCAGTAAGATGAAGACCATTAATTGAATATTGGGTGTGTTATAATGCATATCACTGCTCCATTTAACCAGATTGCTTTCACTGGGGTTGTGCCCTGGGAAGGAAAGCCTGCTTGGGAGTTGATTCAGGAGAGAATGGAAGGGAAATAGTGAAAGGCCTAGGGGGAGTATTTTTATAGGAGATTTTATAGCTGATATAGGGCATTTGTGTAGTTATGGGAATGATCCAGAAGACAGGAAAAAGCTGATAATGCAGGAGAGACAGGGAAACACTTGCAGAAGCCAAATCCTTAAGAACGAATGAAATCTCTAATACAAGGAGAAAGGTCAGGCTTTAGGTAAGAGAAGGGGTTGTCTATCAGATTTTCATTTAAGCAAGTGATCTGTATTCAGAGATCTGATATATAGCTTATTCTGTAAAGCATACTGTCTCTTGCTGCTCATTCAGGTATCTGTGATGATATATAGGTAGTCTGTGAATAAGGGTAACGCGTTAATTGGCAAACTTGCAAGTATTCTTTGAATCACCAACTAGTACCTTAATTGCAAAAGTAAAAACAAAACAAAAAAATCCTTCTAACCAACTTTTTAAATACAACTTGTCCTGTCCAGCTGATCCTTCTAGGTATCTATTTAATATTTAGTGTAAATTTCCCCATACATAGTGCACATTTTTGTTTTACACTTATTCTATGCTTGAATATGTAACTGAACTGTAGGGGAAAGTCACAAACAACATATGGGAGCATTTCATGGAAAGTCCCAGGCTTAGAGTTACTAACGTCTGTGGGCATCAGCCATGCATCCCTGGAGACTAAGTACCAGGGAAGTCCTTTAGCAGTGGCAGCACTGATTTGAAAGCATAGTATTTCTGTTTTTAATGAGCATTTTTTTCATAACAAATATTTATCTATATTTACTTTTTTAACTGACAAAAATTATATATATTTATGATGTAAAACATGATTTTTGGAAATACATACATACATACATATCTTGTGGAATGGCTAATTCCAACAAATTAACATATGCATCACCTCACATGCTTATCAATTTTTTTGTGGTGAGAACACTTAAAATCCACTCTCTTAGTAATTTTCAATTGTACAACATATTGTTATTGACTATAGTCACCATGATGTACAGTGGATCTCTTGAGCATATTCTTCCTGTCCAACTAAAATTGTGTGTCCTTTGACTAGCATCTCTCCTATCCCTTCACTCTTGAGCCTCTGGGCTCAAGTAGAATGGTAACCACCGTTCTACTTTCTGCTCCTATGGATTTGACTATTTTAGAGTCCACATATAAATGAGATTGGGTGGCATTTGTCTTTCTCTACCTGGCCTAGTTCACTTAATATAATGTCCTCCAGGTTCATCTATGTTGTCACAAATGATAGGATTTTGGATTTTTTAAGGTTGAACAGTATTCCACTGTGTCCATGTACCACATTTTCTATATTCATTCATCCATTGATGGACACTTAGGTTGATTCCATGTCTTGACTATTATAAGTAGTGCTGCAATGAAAGTGGGAGTAAAGATATTTCCTTGACACACTGATTTCATTTCCTTTGATATATACCCTGTAGAAGGATTGCTGGACCGTATGGTAGTGCTGTTTTTAAATTTTTGAGAATCCGCCATACTGTTTTCCATAACGGCTATACTAACTTACATTCTAACCAACAATGTGCAAGGGATTCCTTTTCTTCACATCTTCATCAACACTTGTTATCCTTTTTCTTTTTGATAATAGTCATTCTAACAGGTATGAGGTGATATCTCATTGTGGTTTTAATTTGCCTGATTTTTTTTATCATGAATTGTTTTTTTGATAGTTAGTGATATTGAGCATTTTTCACATACCTGTTGGTCTTCAATGAGCATATTCTTAAAAAATGAAAATTACCAGAGAATTTGTACATATATTAGCATTTCCTGCTTATAGTGGGCTTTCACCTACAGGAGTTAAATGACAGGTATAGAGTTAATAATAGTATAGTGTTTTCATAATTAAAGTAGGTTGGCTTTGATTTTGAAACCAGGTAATCTATGTTGAATTCTGATAATGTGAGTCTTCTAGAATAATAATAATTTCAAAAATTTTATCAACAAAGTTAATTTGCTTTATATGTATCTTTTAAGCTCCCTAACACATTTTTCTCATTATTCAAAGAAGGGTAAATGAAAACGATACTTCATTTGCTTTTTATTTCACTTCTCGTGCTGTCTTCTGAGGCCAATGGAATTATTATCAATCAGGTTAGGCTAATCTTTTAGCTGCTGTCATGGGGATTGATGGCAAGTGTAAAAGAGAACATTTAGCAAATCCTGACCTCTCAACTAGTTCTCTGTATAAATGGTCAGAATTGCTTTGTGACTATGACCATCTCAACAGGTTCTTGGTACCAAATGTATCCATGTACAGAGTCTCTTGGATGATTTTGTCCACTGTTGTCCAACAGAGCCAAAACTTTCCAGGGCTTTGCTGCTCTGAGAGCTATAGATAATCATTGAAAAGATGAAATCTATGCTTATAGAAGAGTCAAAATATCAACAGGAAATTAGGAAATGCAAATTTGTTATAGGACTATAAAAGCCCTTTAAGATTTTAGAATCTCAAAATGACTTTCATCATTTATTTTTAGCTGTTTTTTCCTGAGGAAAACTCTGAAGTCATGTGCACAGGGCTATATATTCTGTCTTGGATACATCAATTTTTATTGTTATTATCTCTATTGAGATGATGCCGGTGGCTGTATCAGTAGATCATGCCTGACCTATTGCCAAAAAACACCAATTGGAAAACTATTAGCCATGAGTTGTAACCTTTAACCTGGATACCAATACCAGATGACACTTAAGAGAACTCACACATATTCAACATAGAATTAAAGACATGTGTCACTTAATGATGGGGGTATTATTCTGAGAAATGCATCATTATGTTATTTTGTCATTGTGCCAATACCATAGAGTGTGCTTACACAAACCTAGATGGTAAAGCCTGCTACACATCTAGGCTATCTGGTAGTCTCTTGTTCCTAGGCTAAAAACCTGTACAGCATGTTACTGTACTGAACACTGTAGGCAGTTGTCATACAATAGTAAGTATTTGTGTTTCTAAACATATCTAAACATAGAAAAAATACAGTAAAAATATAATATTATAATCTTATGGGACCAGGATTGTACTTGCAGTCCAAAACATCGTTATGTGGTGCATGCATGATTATATATGGTTGAAAGGGATTGTGTTTTTGACACGGTTGTAGGCAATGAGAATTAACATTTATTGAGAAAATATTGGCATTATGCCTGAACTTCATATGTGTTCTTTCATTTCATTCTCCCAATAATTTCTTCAAGCATATTAATTATCTATCTTATACCAGGTGTTGCATAAGGCCCTTGAATGTATCAGTGAGCAAGATGGACATATTGCCTGCATCCTCAGAATCAAACGAGACAGTGATGGTTGAATTAATACCACTGATTGACTGATAATTATAGCCATCGCACTAAATATTTCATTCATTATTATTTTACAAATGACGGGATGAAGGTTTATGGAAATAAAGTAACTTGCACTAAGATTTGAGCTTTGGTCTTTCTGTCCCTTCTGGGGACAACATGAATCCCAGTTCTGCTTTGTGATTCTGACAAAGTTACTCATCTTTCCATCTGAGTTTCCTGATAGAGTGAATGAGACCAATTAGATGCCATCCAGCCTTACCCTTTTTGTGGATTTAGATCGTTCCTGTCCTTTGCGTCTCAGTTTAGTCATTACTTCTCAGGAAAGGCTTCCCTGCTCACCTTTCTCTATTCTCCAATAATTTTTTGAGTGAATGTGTTCCATAGCACCTATGTGGCATTCCTTTCTCATGGTACTTACTCATTGCAAGCTAATTACCTGTTCACTTTCCTTAAGGCAAAGAGTTGAGGATAGTGGACTGCGAGGTGAACTGTTTCATCAAGTTTTATTGTATATAAATAATAAACTCAACACAACCCCTTGCTACATCCCCACATTGTGCCACATCTACTTGAGTCTACCATATTTGTGAGGATAAAGAAGTGGTTCTCTTTTATACTGGTAGAGGATGAAATGGCCTTTGAATGAAAGCTTAGTGAAGAAATGTCATTAGCATGAGGCCAGAGCAGTGGCTGAGAGGAAAGGCAGGCACAGTTGCCAGTGGCGGGCAGGAATTGACAGGGAGGTGCAAAGAACTCGCCACTCTTGCCCAATGTTTCACACCTACTGGCACATTCATTCAGCACCTCAGTCCACAGACTGATATATTTTTGATGAGGGAAAAGTTAGGGAAATCCTGGAGAGTCAAAACAGACAGAAGACACAGTTCTTCTATCCTGAATCAATGGGACCATTTGGGCCATAGCTTTGCCTTCCTGCAGCCAGGGTCCAATCTGGTGCAAATCAATATTTGTTGATGCATAATTTCATGGAGCAGTCTTGTGTTTTCTGTAGCAAGGTTGTCTTTTAATAAGATGACTAAGCACGACTTTATAAGGCAAACAAATGAAATAAAATCTTCCAGACTACTACTGTAAATGTTTCATTTAAAAAAAAAAAAAAAAAAAAAAACTCCAATACAGACCTTTCAGTGAAATGCCTGACAGTTTTATGTGTTCCGTCCTGTTTAGCATGGCAGTGAAAGATGGAATTTGGGTTTGTTCTGTCTGAATTCAGGCCCACCATGACCTGTTGAAGTCACTTTCTCAAAAGACAGCCTTAAATAATAATCTTTCAAAAATCATTCTAAACTAGGACTTTATAGCATTTTTCCCTTCACCTGTGACTTTTTAAATTTAAAAATAAAAATAGAAAAACTAATGAATTATAACTGCTAAGCTTTTCAGAACATGGATTATCTTAGAAAGATGTTTAAGAATGTGTTACAAACTATTTGAACTCGGGCAATATTGGGAGAAAAAGCATAGAGCCTCCAGGGGAACTAGGATCACTTAATATAAAGTTCTTTCTATTACTTGGCTAAAGAAAAAGTCAAATAAGAATGTTTTAGAGTAGACATAATAAGCCCTATATGTGAAAGAGACCTAGGGGGGTCTCAGCTAATCCAATTAATACTTATTGAAAGAATTACTTTGTGTCCAAATTTTTAATAGACTGTGTTTTTAAAACCAGTTTTACATTCACAGCAAAATTGAGCAGAAAGTACAGAGAGTTCCCAAATACACCCTGTCTTAGTACATGCACAGCGTCTCTCACCATCAAAATCCAAAACACATCGGTACATTTGTTGCAGTCAACGAAACTACACATCATTTGACAATGTGTCAAGGATGTGTCACTCAAAGTCTGTAGTTTACATTAGGGTTCACTTTTGGTGTTGTACATTCTATGGGTTTGGATAAATGAATAGCATGTATCTGCCATTATAGTATCATACAGAACAGCTTCACTGCCCTCAAAGTCCTCTGTCCTCTGCTATTTATCCCTCCTTCCCCAGTAACCACTGATCTTTTTACTGATTCTTTTACTATATCAATAATTTTGCCTTTTCTAGAATGTCATATATTTGGAATCAAATAGTATGTAGCCTTTTAAGATTAGCTTCTTTCACTTAGTAATATACATTTATGTTTCTTTCATGCCTTTTTTGTGGATTGATAGCTCATTTCTTTATGTTGCCAAATAATATTCTATTATAAGGAAGAATCACAATTTGTTTATTTGTATGTCTATTAAAGGATATCTTGGCTGATTCCAGTTTGGGGCAGTTATGAATAAAATGGCTTATTTCCCTTGCTAGTATGCATTTATGGTTCCATCATGGTGTTTTATGACTTTATAAGCTCATTTCTTTTTCACCCTGAATAATATATAATTGTCTGGATGTACCACAGTTTATTTATCCATTCACATACTAAAGGACATCTTGGTTGCTTCCAAGTTTTGGTAATTATGAATGAAGCTTCTATAAACATCTGTGTACAGGTTTTGGCATGGATGTAAGTATGCAGCTCATTTGGGTAAATACCAAAGAGTGTGATTCCTGGGTTGTATTGTAGGAGTATATTCAGTTTTGCAAGAAATTGACAAAATGTTTTCCAAAGTGGATGTTCCATGTGCAAAATGTTTGCCAAAGTGGATGTACCATGTGCATTCCCACAAGCAAGGAATGGTGGTTCCTGTTGCTCCACATCCTTGTCGGCATTTGGTATTGTCAGTGTTTTAGATTTGAGCCATTATAACAAATATGTAGTGGTATCTAATTGTTGTTTTCTCCCATCCATTTTGAGACTTACCCCTCAATTTGGGAGAGGCACATGAGCCCTAAGCACTGAACACAGCTGAGACTAGAGAAGGAGGAACTGACTGCAGTGTTGGAGGAGAAAAAGTGGGTAATTTCTTTCTGGAAGATGTTCCTGGACTTGATGAGTCTTCCCTAAAATGCAGTTTGGAACACCAAGTGACTAAAAGAAAGGTCAATTCCAATTTAAGGGCCAAGTAGGAGAAACTATGACACTTGATAAATATACTAATTCCCTCAGCTGAATAAGGTTATGCACAACTTTATTTAGTTTGTAAACTCTGTGGGTGTTAGTTTAGAACCAGCATTGCAAAGTATGCATCAGCTCTCTACAGCTTTATAGCTGTATAACCAGGGATCTTTTGCTCACCAGGCTCTCAAGCTATGTCTTGCCTCACATTTTGGAGGTGGATTGTTTTACAGGTGTCTCAGCTGAGACCTTACTACACCATTTTAGTCATCAAGTATAATCAGACTAAGAAACCAAGATCAGGGCCAATCTATAACATGAAATGATCTGCTCCTCTCTGTCTCTATTAATTATTCTGAAGGGCAGAGTCCCTAGGTTGTCCTTTCACTGTGAGTGTGACAATGGCTCTTGAAAAAAGTAAAAGTTACAGTGTAAAGAAAGAGGAATGCCGCTGGCCCCCTGTAGAAAGACTACCCTCTACAAAGCAGATAGCAGTCTATTCTTTTGTTTGGTCAAGGCTAATTAGGCTCAGCTTTGACAGAAAGTTCATTTTTCCTTATACTAGAGTATATTTTGAGATATTGCAATCTTTGTTGCCACTGACTATTTATATATTTATATAGACAGTACTTATATTGCACAGTAACTTGTTACAGGAACTCATACATAATGAAACTTTGTCCTAATTTTACATGGTTTCATGTATCTGAGATTTTATCTAAGAGCCTCACATTTTGTGAAAAAAATTATTGCAATGAGATGTAAATTCCCTCTTCTTTTCATCTCTAAACCAACCCATCCTTGCATCCATCTCCCATGGAGGAAGTGTCCCTCTCCTCCCATGGGCCGCAGCATTACCTTCATCCCATCCTAGGGGAAGGAAAAGTTAATATTTCAAGATATCATCTGTTTAACATAGTAATCCACCACTTTTAAAATCCTCTATGCCTGTTCCATAGTAGGGCTTTACTCTCTTGATTTTAAAACATCACTGTCTCCTGTTTCCTTCCTTCTTCAGTTCACGCTTTTTTGTATTTTCATTTGTTTGTTTGTTTTGTTTGCTGGCTCCTTCTCTGACCTCTTCATTAGGTAACTTAGAATTTGGCCTCAGGCTGTCATCTTTTCCATCTCTAACCTTTGTCCCTAAGTGATCTCATTAGCTGCCATGGTTGTGAGCTCTGTCCTGCTAATGGCTTCCACATTTCCATTGGAGCCCACATCTTTCTGCTGAGCTCTTCACTCTCATGTCCAAATGTCTGCTTGACATCCTTCTTTGGATGTGGCTCAGGTTCTCCAACTTAACAGATCCAAAATGAAATTCTGGATTTTTCCCCTTCCATATCCATCTTCTGCAATCCCTGTTCTCCTTTTATGTAAAAAGCACAGGGGTTTATCAAGTTACTCAAGCTAACCCTCTGGGAGCCTTCCTTTCTGATAAATTAGACATCACATACATTGGCATGCCTTATTGATACTACCTTGAAAATAATATATGAACTTCTTCTCTTTACCTCATGTCATAGACCACCCTCTTAGTCCAGGCCTCTGCCTTCTCTTGCCTTAGTGGACACATCAGCCTCTAACTGGTTTCTCTACTTTTACTCTTGCTTCGCACACCATTGCCCCTATTCATTCTTCAAATAGCAGCAATAGAGATCTTCTCAATGATTCTGTGATGATGCACTTCCTTTGCTTAGGATCCTCCAATGGCTCCCCTTATTTAACATAAAATTCCACTTTTCTCCTATGGTCTAGCATGCCCTTCATAATTAGCTCCCCAATCTCACCTTTTTCTACTCCTTCCTTCACTGGTTTTATATGGAAGGAAGAAAGGAAAACAGTAGGAAGGAAGGAAGGGAGGGAGATAAGGATGGAGGAAGGAAGGGAGGGAGGATCCCATCTTATAATAAAGAGCTAAGGCCCAAGGTAACAATAGCAGAGACAAAATTTACCCTCAGCTCTGCTTTATTTTCCAGAGCACTACGCTATTTAGTAAACTGTAAGGCAAGTACAAATAAAACAAGCAGACAATGATAAACTCTAGTATAAAATCAAGAGTCTGTTGAAAAAATTAACGTGATTTGACAAAGAAAAGTAACTTTAGTTAATTCTGAATTCAGATAGACCTATCATTTACTTACTGTGGAACTGTTAGCATACTGTAAACCTCAGTCTCATCACCTGTAAAATTGACATAATAAGACTACCTTCTACCACAATTGTAAGACTCCAATGATAATTCATTCGCATGCCTAACAAGTTGTGGCACAAATGTCTGCTAGAACCCTTCTGTCTTTCCTCTTCTATTTTCAGAAGCACTTTACATGTGTTTAGAGTATGGGCCAAACTTCATGAAACTATGGCTTTCCTTGTGCAATAATAACAGCACAAGAATTCCATGACTGTTCCCACAGCTACTACCTTTCAGTGAGCATCTGCTCTGTGTCAGGCACCGTAATGAGTGCTTTGTATACATTATTTCTTTTAGGCTCTCAACACCTTAATCTGTTTCTTAGAAATTTTGACAAAGTGATTCTTCAGGAAAATGTTTCCATAGTCAAGCATATTTCATAAATACCGAAAAATTATATGCTCTGCCTGGAAAGTCATACTATCTAATTAGAAAATAAAAGATCTTGAGAAGTCTTATATTAAACATTGTTTCATTAACTTATATATTACTATGAAAATCATCTCTCCATGATAAGCTTATTTACTTATTTATTTATTTCATGTTTGTGCTTAGCATCTGCTTATATTCTGCAGCCCTGATGTTCTTTGGAACACATATTTTGACTTTATGTACTGAACACTACTTAAGGTCAAATAAAAGTTCGGTAAAAGTTTGGTAAAAGTTTTGCATTTCAGACATTATGTTCTTTACTGCTTCATTTCTACTGTGATGGGTTGGATTTCCTTCCTCATCACAGATCATTCTGCTGCTCATTATAAAAGCCAAAATTTCTACAGTGTATATACATATATGATCATATATATATGTGTATATGTATGTATACACACAGACACACAGAGAGAGAGGAAAGAGAGAGAGAGAAGTGTTCATCTGTATAGAATTTGGAGTAAATACTTTGGCAGACACGATGGCTTTTAGTCTAAAGTATCATGTTGGATTAGTTAGATTTAATTTTTGTTAGAATTTTAAGCTATTGAATGAAGTATAAAAATAATAATCAATATAATATCATTTTTAAGCTTATATTTCCTTGTAACTTAATTTTTTTTTTCAAAATAGGTACAAATTTGTCTAATCATTCCTCAAGGCTGGAATTGCTAGGATTAAAATTGAATGGAATAATAAAATAGCATTTTAAAGAGCTCCTTAGAACTGGGATACTTTTCTATTTTTGTTTGAATAAAGCAAAGTCATAACAGTGTCTGGCACAGAGAAGGTATTCAATAAATACTTAATAAATGAATGAACTTCTATGCCATAAAAAGAAAATTGTAAGTTCTAAAACCACAGCTGACACACAAATCTCTTGCCTAATCTCCTTAATAAATAATCTAATGCTCTAGTTTCTCTCTGTGTTAGAACTGGACTTGAGTTCTTTTAGATTCGCTTATTGCCATTAAGAGTGTCCGAAGGTAGTCATCTAACTTATTATGCTTTTTGCCTTTTTTTAAAAAAAAAACAAGTCAGAATTTTCTTCTGAAAATTTTTGGAATGATGGCTATCATTAGGCAGATTTTAATTACTCTTATGTTTGTACTAACTGTTAAAGAAAAAGTTATTCACTGACATTTGTTACATCATAAGGCTGACTTTATTCATGACCATTACAATAGGTACAGGTACCTTGGCAGTAGAGTTTTGCAGTTGGGAGAGTAATTGAGCTCAACTCTGAATACAGCATGAGCAAGTGGGAATTTATAGCCAAGGAGCAGGGTGGGAGTCAGTGGATGGAAAATTACTAAGAGGAAACATCAGGGGCGAGAGGGATTCTGGCTAGACCAACCTAACAAGATTCTCGCTGAAGACAGCCCAGGGCGATCAGTCATCACCGGAGGGCAGGCAGAGGATAAGGAGCCAAATATCAAAGGTGAAGCTTCTTGTTAAACTGACTTAGCAAGGCTCTCTGCTAAAACTGGATTTAATAAGGAAATGCATAGATGAACTTAGGAGAAGATTCAGAAGGTTGATAAATTTTCATCAAGCAGAGACTCTTTGTCAAAACCTCAAGATATTATAAAATAACCTTTTGGTTTTTTTTCTTTTGTGTCATTAAAGCCCAAACTCTTTCCTATTTCTTTTATGTTTTCTTTTTAAAGCTTTTTATCAAATTCTTTATTTCATAGGATTTCTTTATCTAGTCTCATAATTATATAGATTTCTTTTGTCTATACTTTCCAGGAGCTACTACAAAGAAAGGCTGAATTAAGAAATTACTAGACAACATAATATTCAAAAAAGATGATTTAATTCCTTAGGAAAAATCATGTGAGTTAAGTTAGTTTTATAATTGTATGAAATAATAGGTTTTTGAGAATTGTGGAAAACCTAGGTAAAGGTATTATTCAGACACACTGTGCAGTGATCTTACTTTCTCCCCAAGCTACACGTTTCTGATGCTGAATTTAGTTCAAGAATTGGATGTGGGAGTTGGTATTGTAAACTAAATAATATAACTGTTAATGCAAATAGTAGTGTAAGCACAAATATAACAGGGAAAGATATGACACTATTCTGATAGAAAATATAAATAACAATTTCTTGCCCCCTTCAGAAGCAATAGGGGCAAAGGAAAGTGTGTAGAGATTTGCAACATCTGCCTTTGCAAGTGGAGCCACTTGACTCTGACAAGCCTTCATGTCTTCAGCTAAATAAATTGGAAACTATGTGTACACATGGTGGGAGGTAGGGGGTTGCCTTTGTGTTTACCTATGTGTGGTCTCCTCGCACCAATTTGTGACTCATGAAACACCTCAAAATTCAACATGAGCATCGTTTAAGAAGTGAATTTTTTAGGGCGATTTGTTACTACATTTACAAGTAATATTAACAAAGTTATCGCAAGTCATTGTAAGAGACCTATATCATGCTGTAAATTCAACAATTTTGATGAAGCCGAATAGTCACAGAGTTCAAGGGATGCTTCAGTCATTCCTTGTCAAGCATGAACTTGTTCACCCTAGCATGTGAGTTGAAACTTGACCATCTCTGGCAGAATTTCCATTCATCGCTGGGAGGTTGCACGTGTTAAAATCTTCTTTATGTTGAGTTGCCGTCTATATCTCTATCTTTGTAACTCCCATCACCCTCTGCCCTTTAGGGACACAAAGAACAAATGTAATTTCTATTCTGTCTGACAGCTGGCCATTCAATTATTTATTCATTTATTCAACAGATCTTTATTGAGTAACAACCATATGTAGGCACTGAGGACTCAAAGGTCAAAAATACCAAATCATGTTCTTAGGAATGTCACGGTCTATTACGTCATCCCCTTGTAATAGCTCTTTTACAGGGCAAACGCTCCTTGTTCTTTTTGTCGTTCCTCATGTGCGATGGTACCAGGCTTCCTTACCATTCTCTTTGAATTAGCTGCAGTTTATGAAAGTTCTCAAATAATGGAGTCCTGACTGAACACAAATCAAAGTATATCTTGACCACAGCAGAAAACACAAAGTCTTAAAACTCACATTCTGAATGCTCTGATACTATTATGCAATCAAATCACTTATTTATTTGTCATTCACATCACACCTGACAGCAGTGATTTTGTTTTCAATTTATTAAATTAAATCTGAAATCATTACCCTGCCTTTAAGCCCCTGCCTAATCTACTTGTAATTTATCCACCAGTACTCTCCTATATGAATGAATTCATTGTATATTTTCTTTCTTACTCATCTTTGTCATGTTCTTCTGTCTTAGAACAACCCAAAATATCCCATCGTGGCCTGTTTCAAAGGTAAATATTTTAAAAGGATCATCTTCGATGACTTTTTGTTCCTGAAACATCCTCAGTCTCTCTCTGCCTTATGGTAGGTGTGGAAGAATGCCTGTCAAATAAGTTGAAAGTGCACTATGAATCAGATATGGCTAAATATTGAATAGCATATGTTGTATTAGGATATAACTCAGAGTTCATATGCACAATCAGTTAATCCTCATGGTAACTGTGAAAAGAGAGATAAATTTTATTAATACAGGCAATAAAGGTGGGGCCTCCATTGCTTTCTCCTCTACAACTGCTGCTGCTGCTGACACTGCATTAATTTCGGAGGAATGATCATACTGTATCACACATGTTGCTAGGGAGAAGTTTGTTACTTTAACATCTGATCCAAGAGCTCCTTTTATGGAGGCATCTGCCTCTGTTTAGAAAAATATGCTAACCGATTACTTTTGGGGAAGATGATGATGAGGTTGTTAAGGCATGCTCTAGAAGAAGCAGTGAAATAAAGAATGACTCAAAGAGGTTAAGGAGAATTGGGCTTGAGTGGTAAGCAGGAGAAAGAAGAAAGGGAAGAAGGGCAGAATGTGATGGGAAAGTGGGAAACCAGAGCAAAATGGCCAGAATAAAGTGACTAGAGGACTTATGAGCCCAGGGATCTTTTTAATTCCATGGTCAAGTTCTGTGGTGTATGATTTTATGATATAATGGTCCTTCTCCCATTGCCACAGACCCTCAGTGACATCTGTCATATGCAAATGCCTTGTATGAGTGATGTTTCAGTTGAACTCAAGGACAAGAAACTCTATTCAAAATCTGGTCAGAGCAGGGCGGAAGGATGGCGGTGAGATAGTTCAGCAAGAACAAGATATCAGAATGAGAAAGCCTCAGAATAGGAGTCCCCTGAAATTAATGCTGCTTTATAGAAACTATGAAAGGACAGAGTGACCCCAGCAAACATGTGGGTTACATTTACATTTCTGCCTGCCAACTAGACATGAGGCAACTTGAGTGTAAAGACTGTGGATTCAATTTTGGAGTCCCTTGTGCCTAGCCCTCAGATTTCTTCATTGCCTGGTTTATTTTCCGTTTCCAGTTCCATTCTCAGTAACTTTTGAGTTGTTATTCAAATATTTATCATTTCCAGGGAAATTTCTCATTTGCTACATGTCTAAAGTATAAGGCCACTTTTTTGACACGTTGTTTACACAAATACAGTATGCTCTTCATTAGTAAATGTGAAAAACACTCAAATATGCCATTTCCAATCAATTCTGATTTTCTAGGTATTTTATGTCATTTAGGTTAACATCAATATTATTTCCCCTTTTTCAGTCCTGGAATTTAGACACATTTTATATGGAGGCTAACCTGAAATTTCTTCCCATTTTGACCTTCTTAGAAGTAATACTGACTTACGAAAAACAGTAGTAATAAAAATCTACTGCATAAGTCAAGCATTTATGAATGTATATTGTAAGGTCACAGCACATAATTTTATGCTCTGTGATCCGTGTCATTGTCAACCTGAATTTATTAAGATTATTGTTATTATTATTATTATTTTTGAGATGGACTTGTCACTCTTGTTGCCCAGGCTGGAGTGCAATGGTGCCATCTTGGCTCACCGCAACCTCCGGCTCCGGGTTCAAGTGATTCTCCTGCCTCAACCTCCCGAGTAGCTGGGATTACAGACATGTGTCACAACGTCCAGCTAATTTTGTGTTTTAAGTAGAGATGGGGTTTCTCCATGTTGGCCAGGCTGGTCTCAAACTGCTGACCTCAGGTGATCCGCCTGCCTTGGCCTCCCAAAGTGCTGGGATTACAGGTATGAGCTACTGCGTCCAGCCTAATATTAATTTTGAGCATTAATTTACTATTTACTTTTCATAGCAGGTAGAATGGCTGTAGTACTTCTGCTGACAATGTAAAAACAAAATTAATCTTTTTCTGTATTTTTTGTAGTCAGAGGTTTTGACTTAAATGTTTGAATAGAAAACTAAAATGCAGTGAAGGCACTGAATTGATAAAAATCAGTTTATGGTAAGATAAACTTATCAGCACTTGCCACTGTGTTAGAATGAGAAAATTTGCCATTAACAAATTTACACTTAGCCTTACAGAAATAGTTTAAAAATTATATCTGCACAAATTATTATTATATTTACTTTCCACTTAGCAGAATACTGACTGGTGAGCAGGTGGTCAGAACAGTAGGGCTAGGATCAGGGACACATATCTTCTGGCTGTGACCCTGTCACTAAGCAGCTGATTAAACTTGAACACCTTTCTAGGTTACAGTTTGCTTACTTTTAACATGAGAAGGGATTTTGTGGTGTTGCTCAATGCTGATAATATTTATAATTCTCATTTATAATTCTTCATGGAAATTAAAGTTATTTCCCAAATTTAAAAGCAAAAGCTCATGACAGTAAGGATTTCACTTAAAGGAAATACTTCTGAACATGTTGATAAAATATTAAAGAACTAAGCCAAGATGTTCTGTTTATTATAGAAGTGGACTTCACTAGTTCCAATGGTATATTATTTTCAGTGGATCAAATATATCTCATATGCTGGAATGCCTGGATACAGTATCTTCTGGAAGGGCATTTATTTATTTTTTATTGTGGTTATTTTTATTTTACACTAACACACAAGACGATAACTCCAAGCAGAATCGCAGAGAATGAGAGAAAGCTCCTGGTCCTCAGAGGGCATCGTTAAGTAGGACAGGCCAAGACATCATTTTTTTTTTGACTTGTGCTTTGGTACTTGACCATTCCTTTCCCTGTGTGGGGAAATTTTTTTTGGCACCTATTCTTTTTGTATTCCCAAGTCTCTTATTCTCCTCTTTAGGGTTTAAAAGAAAATTATTCAATTTCATCTTGTCTGGCCAACTCACAGGGAGCGTTTTCCTCAAATAATTGCCTGTGCAGTCACTTCATTGTGGTGTAGTTCCTTTGGAAAAATCCTTTTAGCGGCTTCCAGTGGGAAGAAGCCCATTTCTCAAAGACAAAGGACTAAAACAGCCAGTGAGGAGATCTCCCAAATGATTTGTAGTTTCCAAAGAAACAAATGGATATATTCTGAAGTTTAAGAAAGGAAATGAGAAGTTAATGGGTTAGGAATGGGGACTCTTTTCTTGAAATATATAATCTATGATTTAAATAAAAATGTGAATATGTAAAAAACAAAAAGATAAATCACAATGTTGCATCCTGGCTCTCGTAATTTTTTCCTTCCTTTTCTTTCTTTTCTATTTGATATGGTTTGGCTGTGTTCCCACCCAAATCTCATCTTGATTTGTAGCTCCCATAATTCCCACATGTCATGGGAGGGTGGGTTGAATTGAATCATGGGGGTGGGTCTTTCCAGTGCTGTTCTCATGATAGTGAATAAGTCTCATGAGATCTGATGGTTTTATAAAGTAGAGTTCCCCTGCACACACTCTCTTGACTGCTGCCATGTAAGATGTGACTTTACTCCTCCTTTGCCTTCAGCCATGATTTTGAGGCCTGCCCAGCCATGTGGAACTGGGAGTCCATTAAACCTCCTTTCCTTTATAAATTACCCAGTTTCGGGTATGTCTTTATTAGCAGCATGAGAATAGACTAACACACTGTTCAAAATTTAGTGGCATGAAAATATAATTCTATTAAATTTATATAAGTATATTTACATGGGACATAAGCCTTGATGTAAATATTTGGAGTGACAGTAAGATTATATAGGACTACTAGACAAGGATGCCTTTTATATATTAGGATTTGAGTATGGAGAGAAGTAATGAAAATTAGGCCTTTATTTTACTTGTTGACTATTTGATAGCCATCTTCCAAGACAGCATAAAGATTTAATTTCTATACCCTAAGCTCCATTCTGATTGGCCTGCTTCATTGATTTTGTGTATCCAAAATGTGAGGAGCAAGATTTGATCACTAATGACAAGCAACATGGCTGACTTGAGGCACAAAGGTATTTTTATATAGTAGCACATCTTGATATGCATTACCAATGAATTGCTTCAGACCTCTGTTCCTGTTTGCTTGTGTACACTTAGTCACTAATTTTGAATTGTGATCTTTTTCTCTATGTTTTAGAATCATGACTATAAAACCTTTCCTTTCTAAGAACTTCAGAAAAATTTTCAATATTCAGACAATTCAGATTAGTGCTTGAGCATTTATTTTGTTGTGCAGGGTTGATTCTCAAGGGTCCTTAAAGCATGTGAGTTTTGTGGTGCAAGGAATGATCATTTTCTGCCCACCTTGGGGTAGGTGATGCTATTTGAGTCAGTTTTCAGGATGTGTTGTTTCTTTTGGTCCTGATTATTGGAAGATTTTAAAAGCACTGACTGGAAGTAGTCTGGGACCAAACAAAAAGTTAATTTTCAGGTCTCAGTAGAACTACTGTGGTTATCTTATTTAAGTCAATTTAATTCAACAACTTGCAGTTGTCATGTAATGCATAGGCTTTGCGGGATGTGAAAAAGAGAAAAATGTGTAAAACAAAATACTTGTGTATTATTCAGGACTCCTTTTATTGCAAAGCTCAGAGACATAATCTCAACTAGTTTATGCCAAAGAGTTTCTCAGCAATTAAAGGAAAGGTAAAGTTAATTAATCGTGGAATGGACAGAGACACAACTGGATCATCTAAGATTCAAGAACAAGTAGAAGCAATAAAGTGCCAGGACACTTTGTCACTACTTCTTATCTCTGCTTCTTTCTGTACCTTAGTCTTATTCTTCCTTTCAACAGATTGTTTTAATCCACATGAAGGAAAAATGGGCACCAATATTTCCAAAACATCACAATTTACTGCTACTATCACTAGAGTACACTTATTCTTATTTCTAGGTCAAAAATAACCCATAGAAGAACTACCAGTGTGGAGTGTGTACCCTCTAGGTGTATACAGGGTCGTGTATGAGGGTGGTAGTTGATACTGAATCTGCAGCTGACCTTAGGTCATTTGCTCCTTTGTAAGTTTGTATTTCAGTAGCCACAAAAGGGCAGACCTGGTACTGTGTGAAACGTGGGCTATGGAACTGAGACACATGCTCACTGAAAGGATAGCAGGGCAGGAAAAAAAAATGCCTTTTGGAAAAGAGATGGAGAATGAACAGAATCTAAGCCTCAGTTTTGGTGATTGAATTTGTACTTCCTGCATGGTATAGAACACTCAGACCTAAAAACTAACCTAAAATTAACCACTGGGTTTCTAGCATTCTGAATACCTTGACATAAGCAAAAACAAGTATTCTCTTGCTGAATACACAAACCAGGTATTGCAGGATTCCTACAGATAGAGTCTAGCTAAACATGAGCCTATTATCCAAAATTACAAATAGCCTGAGTAAACAAATTATGCAAACCAGAGTCAGGAGAATAAAAGGAAAAGAAGAACAAATAGCAGAAATTAACCTGGTAGATCCTCAGGTGTTGAGGATAGGGTATAGAATATAAAACAAATTTGTTTTAAAATGCTTAAATAAATAAAAAAAGAATTAAAAATATTAATAAACAATAAGATTTACAAAAATGGGTAGGCAGATCTGAGAAAAAATCCAGATAAAACATCTGGTAACGTATGTCTTTGGTATTAAAAGCTAAAAGGGTAGGTTAACAGAATATTAGACACAGGTGAAGAGATAATTAGCAAACTGGAAAATATAGCTAAAGAAATTACCCAGATTTCAACCCAGAGAGACCACGAGATGAAAAATAAAGAAGGAAGATAAAAGACATGGAGAATGATCTAAGAAATCATATTATAAGTTTAATTGTTATTTTAGAAAGAGAGAAGAGTGAGCATGGGAAAACCCAATTTTTCAGAATTGATGGAAGACATATATCCTCAGATTCAGGAAACTTCTAAACAGTGAAGACAAAGAAAAGACTTTAAAAGAAAGGAAAGTTGAATTAGTTTTAAAGAAAAGATAATTAGTATCACATCAAACTTCTCATCAGTAACAATACAGACTGAAGACATTGAAATCATATTGCAAAATTTTACAATATTTTATCATTAAAATGTTGAGAGAAAATAAATGTCAAATCTTATTTACATATCAAGCTCAACCACAACTCAAGAGGATTGTCTTCATGAAACAAGAAAGAAAGTTATCTCAAAGAAAGGTCTGGGACTCAAGCAAGGATGATGGACAAATGGTCAAATATATAGAACTATATAAATCTAAATTAATAAACTATTATAATAATTGTGTCTATATATACACATATATGACTACACAAAATGCATAAAACAATAAAATGTCTCATAAGAGTAATAAAATAAATATATAGTTAAAAGACTGGATGGGAAAACATAAGTTGGGAGGGTGTTAATACAAATGTAGACTTTCTAAAGCCCTATATTATTTAAGAGGAGGTTATAAATACAGTATACATCACAATTTGTTTTATGTTTATCTTAAGTAGTAAGATTAACAACCAAAGGAATAGAAATTCTAAAAATAAATCTAATCTAAGAGTACCAACAATCTCAATAAATGTAAATAAATGTAAATTAGCAATTAAATGCAGAGATTTTTCAGATTAGACAAAAATAGGTTTCTGCTATTTATAAGTGTCACAAATAAAATATAGAATATAGAAACACTGGCTACAAAAAGTGGAATACTCATCAAAAGGTTGATACAGCTGGTGTAACATGAAACAAAATAGTCACTAAAGCAAAAGCATACTTATAGTTTTAATTTACCAGAAAGATGTAACAACCAAACTTGTATGTATCTAATAATATTGATTTCACCTAAAGCAAAAAGTATCAGACCTAGAGAAAGATATTGACACACTCACTGTCATAGTGGGAGATTTTAATACATCTCCCTACATAAGCAATATATAAAAAAGACCCAAAATTAAAAAGAATGGAGAATATTTGAATAATAATAAGCTTCCTTAAAGAGTGCTTATAGAACTCTGCACCCATCAAAAATATAATTTCTTCTTATATATAGATAACAGTTATAAAAATTGACCACATATTAGGCTATAAATGTCTCAATATCAAAGAACAAATATGAATGTATCATTATTATACAGTCTTGACATCATATAATCTTATGCATTTGAAACAAAAAGTCTAAATACTTAAACAATAAAGGAAAGTATGTAATAAAAACTAGAGAATACTAAGATGTAAATGGTAATAAAATTATTATGTATCAAAACTTGTGGGATATAGCTGAAGTTAGAGGAAAATTCATAGCCTTAAATACAGAAAATGTATTTTACAAAATGATAACATCAAAATTTTGAAAAGCTAAGGATATATCTCAGAATTTTAAAAAATAAAATGGAAATAAACCCCCAAAAAAGTAGACAGAAGAAAATAATAAGAAGCAAGAATTTATTAACTAGAAGAAAAGATAGGAGAAAAAGAATCAATAAAGCAAAAAAAAAAAAAAAAAGTTTATTTTAAAATGTAATAATACCAATTAAACATGACCTTGGCCAGTTTGTTTAGCACAAAAGCATTAAACAATATTTGGAATGAAAAATAGGAAACAGATAAATATACTGGCTGTATTATAAAATATATAGCTTATGTTGAAAATTTGAAAACTTAGATAAAACCAATACTTTTCTAGAATGATAAAATGTGTCATTTCCCAGTGCCAGCCCTCCCCAAGGACCTCTGTGAGGCAAGACAGAAATCACCACTAAAGAACTTATTCATGTAACCAAACAGCACCTGTTTCGCAATAACCTATGGAAATTTAAAAAAAAAAAAAAAAAGGGTGGGGGGAGCCATATAGCTAAAGACAGAGAGGGAGAGAAACAAAGAGAGGGAGTGGGGGGAGGGGCTGTCTTTGATAAGAAGGAAACCAAACCAACATTGAAATCTTATGGTGATTTGTGAGGTCAAAAATCATTATAAAGTTATAAAGTCACTCTGTCTTGCAACTATTCATTGATTTCCTATTGCTAATGTGCAGTGTATACGTATGTGATATTTTAAGAATATGGTAAAATCTAGCTATAAATAAACACATTTGTATGTACCCTGGGGAAATGACAAGCCTAGTGACAATTCCTTTAATATAATTTTCTATGACAGAACATGTTATACAGATATTTATTCTGGCAACAACATAATAAATGATTCAAATTAAAAAAGAAAGATAAAATGTATCAAAATTGACTCAAGAAGAAATGCAAAATCAAAATAATCTTATAATCATTAAATAAAAGGGAATCAATAGCTGACACTATTGTGGGATATTATGTGTCACTTTTTTGTTTGTACAGAACTACATACTTTTCCACAGAAAATCTAGTGCAAGGTGGAGGTGGTGTCATATGTGGTTTCTTAGCTCTACTTTGGGGTAAGAGCTCAGGAGAGACTAGTGAGGAGATTTTGCCTCACACAATTGGGGAAAATATCATTTGAATTCTGTATTAGAGGATTAAATTTGGCATACATTCTTAAGAGAAGTCTTCTCAATTAAGCTCTGTGGCTTTTCCTGGTAGTTCCCGTCAAGACAATAAATACTATAGCATATAGAAGATTTCAATACCTTAACAGAATCATGGACTGGAAAAAGAGAGAAACCAACTCTCCTCATACCATATATAACTTTTCCTGGCTAGGCTGCTGTTAACCCTGATCTTTTCTCTAAAACATTGAACCTAACCAGAATGGGAAGAAGAACAAAATCAACTTTTGTGGAAACAGGTAATTTGCAATTCTTTTTCTCTGACAGGTTTGTTCATATTTTTTGGCCATTTACTCATGGATTTATCATTTCTTTTCTTTTCTTTTTTTTTTTTCTTTGATGACTTGCTTTTTTTTTTTTTTTTTTAATTATGCTTTGAGTTCTAGGGTACATGTGCACAACATACAGGTTTGTTACATATGTATACATGTGCCATGTTGGTGTGCTGCACCCATAACTTGTCATTTACATTAGGTATATCTCCTCATGGTATCCCTCCTCCTTCTCCCCACCCCACAACAGGCCCTGGTGTGTGATGTTCCCCTTCCTGTGTCCAAGTGCGCTCATTGTTCAATTACCACCTATGAGTGAGAACATGCAGTATTTGGTTTTCTGTTCTTGCGATAGTTTGCTGAGAATGATGGTTTCCAGCTGCATCCATGTCCCTACAAAGGACATGAACTCATCCTTTTATATGGCTGGCTGCATAGTATTCCACGGTGTATAGGTGCCACATTTTCTTAATCCAGTCTGTCATTGATGGACATTTGGGTTGATTCCAAGTCTTTGCTATTGTGAATGGTGCCACAATAAACAGGTGTGCATGTGTCTTTATAGCAGCGTGATTTGTAATCCTTTGGATTTATTGTTTCTTAATTTGTAGGATAATGTATTTTTTTCTGTCAGTTATGTCGCATATATTTTTCCAGTCTACCATTTGTAAACACTTATTGCATCATAAATATATGAATATATCAAGGTTTTCTCCTTTGTGGTTTTGGAATTTCTGTTTTTCTTTGTGTGTGTGTGTGTGTGTGAAATGGGGTCTCACTCTTGTCACCCAGGCTGGAGTGCAGTGGCGCAATCTTGGATCACTGCAACCTCCATCTCCTGGGTTCAAGTGATTCTCCTGCCCCAGCCTCCCTAGTAGCTAAGATTACAGGCACTGGCCCACGCCTGGCTAATTTTTTGTATTTTTAGTACAGACAGGGTTTCACCATGTTGGCCAGGCTGGTCTCGAGCTCCTGACCTCATGATCCACCCGCCTCGGCCTCCCAAAGTGCTGGGATTACAGGTGTGAGCCACCGCATCCGGTCTGGAATTTCTGTTTTAAAAAGTTATCCTTTTCCCCAAGGAGAAAGAAAATGGTAACACAGACTGATGTCAAGATGATCTCATGGTCAGTGCGTACTTTGGCCTGCTGCTGGGCAAGATATTTCCAGGCAGGGGATGTTTTACTGGACTTGCCAAATCATACCCAATATGCTCCTATCTACCTAAACAAAGATTAACCATGTACTGACCATAGTCATGGACTTGATATCAACAAAGCTTTTTTTGACTTCTTCACTTTAAATCATACAACCATGAGCAAAAGTTGAAAGAGTAATTCTAAATTTTTAACTTGCTTTCAGTCATAGTGGAGTAGCTTTTAAAGTATTTCCTGAGTAATCTCTTTAAATTTTTAGACATTTTCTTCTTGGTTTAAAATTTTTTAAACTGCATGTTAATTTTCTTTTTCATATGGTCTCCAGATAAACTATAAGATCAATCTACTTGTCACCTTCATGTTGTAAGTACTAAGAACATACAATGGTCAATAACCCCTGTGAAACAGTTTTAAAGACAGAAACATTATAGTAGACGTAGAGTGACATTAACGTAAAGGTTAGTGCTGTAAAATAAGATCTTTTTATTTTGTCTTTATCTTCTACAAATTTTGTCCTTATCTTTAGAGGCCTTGAAATATGTAAATGTGACTTGTTAAAATTCATCCGATTATATCTGAGCATATAGCTGGGTGGCCTCCATATGAAGACATTTATTAAATGGTTATTGATTGATCTGAGAAGATGATATTTAATTTAAAGAAAAATGTGTTATACCTACTAAATACGAGTATTTTTAAAAAGTATACTTTTGATTATGAAAAAATTCAGACTAACTTCAATATAGTATACACATTGGAAGTTCCCGTTTATCACAATTCGAGTTGAATTATTTTTACGTCAAATTAGTCTCTTCCAGTTTTCAGATTTGGTGACAACTCCTTTGAATCTTGAAACTGGACCCAAACAGTTTTTTCTTATCCACATTTTCTCTCTTCCTCCCTCTTCTCTTCTTCCTTATTTTCCTCTTCCACATCCAAAAAGTTTCTTTGGATATTGCTGCTTCTCCTCCACTGAATGTTAACAGTATTAGTTTTCTCTTTGGAAATGTAGAAATGCTCCTGGGCAGAAAAATATGTCAGTCTGTGTGTCTTTCTGATTTGAAATGGCAAGCAGAAGCTGTAGAGTTTGGACTCATTTATCTTTACATGGCTTACCTGCATTTGTGTAATCAGTCTCCTTTCCTCCAAAGGGGCTTCCCTGAAACTGCTGTGAGTATTCAGCTGGAACATGAGCACTGGCAAGGAAGCCTCTGCCTCAGGGAGAACCCTGCTTAGTCTCATAAGCCAAATGAAGGGTACCTAGGCTGTGACCCAGGATCCCAGGCTTGAATTTGTTAGTTTCCAGACAGGTGATCCATTGTGATTGATATGATTCTCTGAAAATAAATTATTTGCCTTATGGAATTTCTTTTATTTTTAAATGCAAGTTGAGTTTAGCTTTATGGAATGTAACAGTAGAGCTAATTAAAAAGTTTTCTGCCAAACATCCTTAATTCCACAGCATAGTTTTTCAAATAATATGTGTAGTACATATTTTGAAACTGTAATCGCTTTAGAGATCTTTTTATTTCTTTGGTTTAAAGTTTGCTTATGCTCATTCCTTTCAATGATTTAGGAAGGTATGATATTTAAGCAAAGGCAAAGAACATAATGCTTAGCATATTTTCCTAAGTTGGAATGGATAGAGGGGAGCTATGTCAAGAGGAGTGTTGGAACACTATATGTCATGTTCCTCACATTTTAGTTCAAGTTAACTGTGGCTTTGCTTATCTATCTGAACATTTTTGGACATAAACAACATTACATCATCTGATGTTTGGGAATGGTCCAGCTGGGTGTCATGTCTCATTTGGTTATTGGTCTTTTAGCAGCATGGTATGGGGCTAAGTGCATACCCCAGGATTAGATGGTGCCTGAAGTTTCAGAATATATAGTATTCAGAATATGTAGTATTCAGAAGATACAGATATGCAGTAGTTCTTGGATACTCTTTCAGACTCAAATTAATACAATATAATTTTAAATTCTATCTTCTTCTCTTGGAAGTTTAATGAATTGACTTCTAACTGTTCATAGTTGTTCCAATATTCATTCTTTCCTTCTTTGTTATAAACCAGAATCCTGGTTTTTAGCTAGACGTGTGTTCTCTTTGATAAAGAACTTCATCTCCTAGCCTCCCCTGAATCTGGTTGTGGGCCATGTAACTAATGTTTAGGCAATGAGATATAAGCAGAAATGTTACCTGTGAATTCCTATAAGTCTCTTTTAAGAGAAGATTGCTGGTTTTTTTTCTTTTTCTTTTTCTTTTTTTTTTTTTAGTGTCCTGTTCTTTTATCTAGTATCTAAAAAAGAAAGATATGTTTAAAACTCTTGCGTATTGCTGGGACTATGAGAATGAAGGCTATACTTTCAGTTTGTTGGACCTGAGCATTGAAAGAAGCCTGGGCCTCATATGTTTTCTGTTGCATGAAAGACGAATAAACTTCTATTTTATTTAAGGCTTTTTGTTGTTGTTGTTTCTATCATATGCAGGCAAGCATTTCAACTATGTGGTAGAATTTTGTAATGTAAGTGGAATGCTGCAATAATAAAAATGAAAATGTGACATTGCCATAGTAGAGGCAGTTGGATAATGAGTGGTGCAGATACTCTAGTCTAGAGAGTGGGTGACCATTGTTATGTAATAGTAAAATGGCCGACTATGAGAATGCATATCACCTATGGACTGAGCCATAACATGCAGGAAAAGTACAACACATTCAGAATATGGAAGAGTGTTGGCTGCTGCTTGATGGTTTTAAAGAACTCTTAAAGAGAGGCACTGAAGCTAAATTTAGATAGTTTTCAAGTAGAAATGGAAAGACAAAATATTTTCTTCTTTGCTGAAGCATAAATTATCTATATATGGCTCCAAACTGCCTTGACTGGGAGTCCCACAATTTACACCCTCACAAGAGTGAAAAAGTAAATCACCCCTGTGTCCTAACTGAAACACCAGTGACAAAACTAAAGCTTTAGCAGGTGTTGGTAAGACTATGGCCTTTTTTTTTTTTTTTTTTTTAAGATGGAGTCTTGCTCTGTGGCCCAGACTGGAGTTCAGTGGAACAATCTTGGCTCACTGTAACCTCCACCTCCTGGCTTCAAGCGATTCTCCTGCCTCAGCCTCCCAAGTAACTGAGACTACAGGCATGCACCACCACGCCCAGCTAATTTTTGTATTTTTAGTAGAGATGGGGTTTCACCATGTTGGTCAGGATCATCTCGATCTCTTGACTTCATGATCCACCCGCCTCGGCCTCCCAAAGTGTGACTATGGGCCTTTTAAACGTCTTTGACCAGGCAATGGAGTCATGCCTTTGGAAAAAGGTCAAATGAAAGTATAATCACACATATTCAGCAAATAGTTAAGGAACACCTACAATGCTCTCAAGTGCTATTGAAACAGAAATTTAAAAAAAAAAAACAGGGCAAGGGGGAGTAAAATGGTGCCATTGTAAACAGAATGGGTGAGATAGTTCTCATTGATTCATTTATCCCAACACTTGCAAGAGTTGAGGGAGTAAGCCCTATGGCTCTCTGGGCAGGGAGCATTTCAGGAGGAGGGATCGCCCAGTGTGAAAGACCTTTAGATATATCAGACAAGTCTGTAGAAAGATAGAGGCCAGTGTGACGGAAGGCAGTATATAACTTCAGAGAGTTAATGGAGTAGGAACAGAAGCTGTATAGTCTTATAGACCTCTGTGACAATGTTGCCGTTTGCTCAGATTGGTATCCTTTGAAGAGATGGAGCAGAGTAAATTGATCTAAGATATCAATGTTATCTCTTGTAGCTATTTTGAGAGTAGTTAGTAGAGGGACTAGGATAAAAGGAGAAGGATTAGCTAGGGGAATATTGCAGTATCTAGGAGAGAGATGATGGTGACTTGCATCAAAATATATCAGTGAAGGGATAAGACATGGTTGGAGCCTGCATGTCTTTTGAAGGGAAAGCCAACAGGATTTTTTAGAAGTCATTTTCTCACCCAGATTCACTTTTTTCAGAAGACTTGAGGCCATGGCCATTTGTATGAAATAAGAAGGAATAAATAGAACATAGAAATCAGAAATTAAAAGACTAGACTCTTTGAGGGCGTGAAATTCCCTTGGAAACCTTGAGTATCCTGTAGCAGGTTGTGGCTTAGTGCCTTTAACAACTTGTTCTCCTGAAACTACATCAGCAGGAGTATGCTGAAAAGCTGGGTGGCCTAAGGGCGTGATCTCTAGGCCCTCACAACCAAAGTTCCAGGCCCCCACAGCCAAAGTTCCAAGCCCACATAATTTAATCTCTCTTTGTTTTAGTTTTCTTCACGTAAAACAGGTTAATAACCACACTTATCTCAAAGTGTTTTTGCCAAGGTTCGAAACTGTTTTTAATTCCTCACATGTGAATATTCAGTCCTTTGATGTTACTTGGGGTTCTCTAGAGAAACAGAACCAATAGGATGTATATACAGAAAGAGCAATAAAGAGATTTGTTTTAAGAAATTGTGTCATGTGGTTATGAAGGGTGGTAAGTTCAAAATCTGTGGGTTGGGCCAATAGGTTGGCGACTTGGAGAAAAGCCAGTGCTGGAGTTCAAACTCAAAGGACATCAGCTGGAAACACAGGTTGATACTGCAGTTCAAGTTCAAAGGCCATGAGATTCAGAATTCTGCCTTGTTCAGGGAGGTCAGTCTTTTATTTTACTTGAGACTTCAACTGATTAGTGAGGTCACTCACATTGTGATGGACTATCTGTTTTACTCAAAGTCCATAAGTTTGAATGTTAATCTCATCCAAAAATACCCTCAGAGAAAGATCTAGAATAACGTTTGATCACATACCTGATCACTGTGGCTCAGCCAAGTTGACACATAAAATTAACCACCACATGTCCCAAACTCATGGGAACATTTCATCCAAGTACTAACCAGGCCCAACTCTACTTGGTTTCTGAGATCAGATAAAATCAGCCACCTTCAGGAAGATATGGCCCTAGAAATCATGCCAGCATTTCTAATACTTTATGTCACTCTTTCCTGAGATCAGGTGTAAATTCAGCATTTTTCTCAACGTAGTATTTTAGGCAGGCAAAATTAGAGTTGACATCAGGATTCAAACATATTTTCTATCTCTGATTCATAAGCTGAGACATACATTCTCAGTTCTACATGCAATACCCCAAATTCCTATTTCCTTGGAACACCCTCTGTTGCTGTTCCTCTCTGATCACTTGCTGCTTCCCAGGATCTGTTTCCTCTCTGTCTCCTCTCTGTCTCTGTCTTCTCCCCTCCATTCCTCTCTTCATCTCCGTCTCTCTGTCTCTCTCTCTCTGTCTCTCTCTCTCTCTCTCTCTCCCCGTCACACACACATAATAGCTTTTTCTCTAGTCATGACTAATAATGCATTTTTAAACTAATCATGAACTTTCCCATCTGTACAATCCATACATTTGTAAACCCTACATTATCTGTAATGGTTTTCCTCTTTTATTTACAAAGTCTATCAAGTCTCAATACAAATATTGCTTCCTCACAAAGCTTTCTAAAACCTTGACAGGATTAATTGTTTTATTCCTTGTATTACCCTGGCACACCACATATTTTCTATAATATTATTATTATAAAAATTACCATTAAGGGTTTTATGTGTATATATATTTATGTATCTCCCTATAGGCTGTGGACTTAATGAGGACAGCATCACATCACCATGATACCTGTCACAGTACATGATAGGTAGTAGATGCTTAATAAATATTGGTTCAGTGATACCTGAATGCATAGCCTTTGACAGTTTCTCAATTAAGTTTGCTACACAGAATTTAAAAAAATTCCAAAATGATCATGACTTAACTGGGGCTCCAGCCATCCCCACTGTGTTCCAGATTACCAGCAACAGGAAGAGCAAAGCAAGAATGCATTCCGTAACGAATTAAGACATTTTCCAGATTCATACAACACTTTTGCTTCCATATTACTATCCATAGTTAAGACACATGGCGATAAAAACATGCAAGGGATGTTGGGGCATGTTGTCATCTAGTTCTGAAGCAATGTGTCCAGATAAAAGTTGATCTTCTGTTGTGCACAAAGCATAAGAATGGCTATTGTATGACAACCAGATGTCTTTAAATATAAAGAGAACTATGAAGATAAATCTCTGTGGAAAACCAACTTTTAAGGTATGGATAGTCAGAGAAAAAAGTAAGATGGTGAAGTAGACTGAAGAAGAACAATTACAGAAGTAAAAGGAGAACAAAGCCAAGTTTCTAGAAGTGGATAGCAATGCCAAATGTTGGGGGACATTACTGAAATAAAGGACAACTTAGTTTGACTTGTAGGAGGCCATTGGTAACATTCAAGTACTATTTCCATTAGCTGATGCCTGTCGATGGAGAACTCCCCAAACACTACAGGGAATGGGAAGCAAAGCTGATCACTTGTGCTAACTCACATGGAGAATTTCCACCACGTGGATTCACTTTTTCTCCCTTCAGTCTTTCACTTTATCAGTAACATTTGAGACAAGATAGAGGGCTAGAGTACAAAAATAAACCCTTACAATTCTGGCAAATTGCTTTTGACAAGAGTGCCAAGACAATTCAATAGGGAGAGAACAGTCTTCAACAAATGGTGCAGGAACATCAAGATATGAGATAAAAGCAAAAGAATGAAGTCAGACATATCCCTCACACCATATACAAAAATTAACTTACGATAGATTAGAGTTCTAAATGTAGGAGTTAAAACTATAAAACTCTTAGTGGTGTGGATGCATGGAGAAGATAAGATAGTTAAGCAGAATGAAGAAGAGCAGGTAGAGAGGTGGAAGAACAAAGCCAAGTTTGTTCTCCTTAGAGGAAAACACAGGAAAAATTTTTACAACTTTGGATTAGGCAATGAGCTCTTAAATATGAAACAAAAAGCAAAAGTCAAAGGAAAAAAACAGATAAGTTAAAAATAGTCAAAATTAAATACTTTTGTATTTAAAAGACATTATGAAGAAAGTGAAAAGACCACATAAAGAATAGGAGAAAATACTTACATATCATATATATGATGAAGGACTTGTATCAATATAAGTCCTTTTATAAAATAACTTGCAACTTGACAATAAATACATTGAAAAAAAGGGCAAAAGGTTTGAATAGACAGTTCTTCATGGAAGACATAAAAAATGGCCAATATGTACATAAAAATATTTCAACATCATTGCCATTAGAGAAATAAAATTAAAACCACAATGAGAGACCATATCAAACACACTAGGATGGCTACAATGAAAAAAAGACAGACAATAACAAGCATTGGTGAAGATGTGGAGACGCTGGAACCCTCATACATTGCTGGTGTGAATGCAGATTCATGCAGCTGCTTTAGAAAACAGTTTGGCAATGCCCCAAAATTAATCATGGAGTGACCATAGGACCAAGCTATTCCAGTCCTAGGCATGCCCCCAAGAAAAATGTCCACATAAAAATTTATATATGAATGTTTATAGCAATATTATTCACAGCATCCAACAAATGGAAACAACCCAAATGTCCAAATGGTGAGCAGATAAACAAAAATGGTATATCCATACAATGAAATATGATTTAGCCATAACAAGGAATGAAATGCTGATATATGCTCTGATATGGATGAACCTTAAAAAACTATGCTAAGCAAAATAAGCCAGTCGCAAAAGGCCATGTATATATTAATCCATTTATATAAAAATCCACAAAAAGCAAATTCATAGAAATTGACAGGTTAGTGGTTTCCAGGGTCTGTAGAGAGTGATTGCTAACAGTTGCATGATTTCTTTTCAGGTAATGAAACTTTCTAGAATTAGATAGTGGTGGCAATTGCACAATTCTGTGAATATATTAAAAACACTGAATTGTCTACTTTTTAAAAGGTGAATTTAAAGGCAGGTGGATTATATCTCAACAAAGCTGTTAAAAAGAGCAACAACAAAAAAGAGAGAGGAGCGGAAAGTTCAGACTGGGGTTTTCTGATTGCCAGTGACCGACAGATATAACTGGCTATTAACATATCTGGCAGTGCCAAGGAATGTGTAATTCCAGTGCCTGCTGTTTGTGAGCTTCTGTGCGTGGACATGTTTTACATCCTGTCAAAGGTGATCATAGATTTTCTCCCATCATCATCATGGTGACTCAATCTTACACTATCCTCCAGCTCCTTCATCCCATGCAGCGCCTTGGAACAACTATTTGCTTTAGACCCCCGGGAGTGCCAAAATATCTCTGCTTACCCACACAATTTCCTTCCTCTACTCTGCTTTTAGTTTAACAATTCCTTCCTAGTTAGGATTGAGGTAAGGTGAGAAGTATGGGAGTGACTGGCTTGAATGTGCTGCTTACTGCCTCTAGTGGTTTTCATTCATCTTTGAGGTTCTCATTTGGCCTTGGAAATGAAAAGGGACTTGAAAAAACAAAACAAAACAAAACACTGAACCCACTGGCTAATTGAATTGGAATTGAAACCCCTTTGCATTTCATTTACAATTCATTGTGCTTAAAAGAAGTGAAAATGATTGAGACCATCCTGGCCAACATTGTGAAGCCCTCTCTCTACTAAAAATACAAAAATTAGCTGGGCATGGTGGTGTGTGCATTGCCTAATCCAAAGGAGACTGAGGCAGGAGAATCGCTTGAACCCGGGAGGTGGAGGTTGCAGTGAGCCCAGATCGTGCCACTGCACTCCAGCCTGGTGACAGAGTGAGGAGACTGTCTCAAAAGAAAAAAAAAAGTGAAAATAGTTGTAGCAGGCAACTATATAAAATAGAGGCTCTATGAGCAAAGCATTCACAGTGTTGACAGTGCCAACTTTGGAACCCTGACTATGTGCCATGACTTGTTCTAATTGCTTTGTGCATAACCCAATTAATCCACATTGCATTCTAATGAAGTAGGTAGGATTACCATTTTTGTTTTATAGATGAAGATGATTGACACTAGAAGAGGTTGGATAATTCACCCAACCTCTCACCATAACTTAGTTAGCAACTCTAACCAAGTACAATTCCTAACCATTGTACTTCCCTGTTACACAGACGCTTGAGCACATACCTGACAAACATTTAGTGCTTGTGCATTTATGTTTGCCAGTCATATTACTAATAATAATTAGTACTATTGCAGAAAGTATTTATTTTCTTCTTACTACAATGTAACCAAAAATTTAGAATTTTAGTTCAAAAGATATTTATAGTTTTTTTTCTTCTTTTTTCTTTCTAATTTTGATGAACCAGAGATCCAAATCTGATGTCTGCTGCTTCGGACACATGGTTGAGTGTATTCCCCAGTCACTTTTACATTAGTTGTGGACTCAATTATAATGAAGAGAATCTGGGTTCCACAGCTGTTCTGTAAAAATCTCCCATGCGCTTCTCTATTCTCTTTTCTCTTCCAGTCAACTGGAATAGCAGCTGTTAGGGTGATTTTAACAGCTATTTTGAAGATGG
Source organism: Macaca mulatta (assembly GCF_049350105.2). Lineage (NCBI taxonomy): Eukaryota > Metazoa > Chordata > Mammalia > Primates > Cercopithecidae > Macaca > Macaca mulatta. The sequence continues at coordinate 104,218,512 of NC_133409.1, forward strand.
TATAGCTGCTGACAACCTGGATTCTGAAAGACTGTGTAGAGAAGTTGCTTCACTTTTCTGAATGAACAGGTCTGTAACAAGCAAGAAAAAAAGTCTATTGTTTTCAGCCACTGAAATATTGGGGTCTATTTTTTTTATTGCAGCATCACATCCCAACTATATATATATATTAGTTATATATATATTAAATATATATGTAATATTTAATATTTATATTAATTATAATTAGAAAAACTAATTTATTATTCTCAATTGCCTGTTTTCCAATTATTAAGGAATAAGTGAATGAATGAATGAATGAATGAATGAATGTAGCATTTTGGAGGAGTTTAGGTAAGCATTTCTTGAGTTGTTAGTGTTTGCTAGAATCTTACATGATGTTGCAAATCCTCACAATCCATGAAGTAAATAATTGATACAAAGGTTCATATAAAACCTATACTTTCCACTACTCCAGGGTATCTCAAATGACAACTTATTTTTCTTCTCTATATGTGACTAAGTAGAGGAGGAAACACACTGAAGTCGGGTTACTGTGTACCACCTGCCTTTGTTAAAGGATAGGTGGGTTGGTGAATTCCTCTTGGTTCTCATATTCCTGAGCAAAGATCGCAAAGACTTTTGGTTCATTTTCAGGTTATTGCCTCAGGGCTCGGATATTTTATTTCTTTCTCTGTTAATAGAAAGAATGTCATTTTGCCTTCAGATGTGGCCATGTTTCCTAAAATGTGTTAAATCTAGACTTTTATCTTTAGACAATGGTCAAATTTACTTTCTGTTTTTTGACTTTATTTTGGTGTGTGTGTGGCATGTTTATATGTAAAAGAAAATCGTTTTTTAAATGAAAGTTTCCCCAAGTATCTAAGTCCTATTCGGTACTATATAAACAATTTATTAATGTGAAAAGTCTAATATATTATATTATTTGTAACGTACATATTAACATAGATTTTTAAAATAAAACATTATATTACTTATCTTTTTTTAAGAATTGAGGAAATTCATTTCTGTGCTTAGGAAAGCTCTATGTCTTGGAATTGTATGACAGTAATTAATATTAGTCATGAGTTATTTCTCTTTTAAAAAAGAATAATTTTATTTTAGCTACAGTGTCTTGCTCTGTCACCCAAGCTAGAGTGCAGTGGCACAATTAAAGCTCACTGCAGCCTCCAACTCCCGGGCTCAAGTGATCTTCCCACCTCAGCCTCCCAAATAGCTAGGTCCGTGCTGTATAGCTATTTTTTAAAAAACTAAGTGTAAAGACAGGGTCTTGCTATGTTGGTCAGACTGGTCTCAAACCCCTGGCCTCAAGCAATCCTCTGGCCTCAGCTTCCCAAAGCCTTGGGATCACAGAAGTGAGCCACCGTGTCCGGCCAATAATTTCTCCCGTAGCAGCTGAAAAAACCGAAGTGGCTCTTTGAAGAAACAGGGTAGAACACGAGTCTGCTGTTAATTGAAACTGAAATGTTGGGGCCATGGTGACAAAATCTGGGCTCTGTTCAATTTGGACATAATTTGGAGTTGATTTAAGCTTGTTATATGCAAACAGATTTGTTGTTTTAACTTCAAGTTGACAACTACAGATGCTTTAAGCACTATTTGTGCCATAAAAAGAAAAAAACTCATTTTTTAATTTCTTACCCCAGTGAACGTAGATATTTATTGGAAATTTGGAACTGAGAAACAGTATTCTTCAAGGCATAATCTAAACCCACTTAGCAAAACATGTGAAATCTCTTACGGCATGTAAAAGTTTTCTTTATGTACAAAGCACTGGAGAGTTTTAAACAACACCTGCATTCATGGCCTGGACTGTTATTCTTTTATTTTTGCCTTGCTGTGGACTTAAAGTTCTCATCCACAAATCATTTTTATGAAATGAATAAACGACTTCTTTCATTGATGAACTACAAACTGACTGCACTGGTTACATTATAGCTAAGAGTAACATATTGATAGAGTTCTGCAAAAAGGAAATGAATGCGGCTTTTTGCCTGAGAGGAAGGGATCTTATTAAAGTGAAAGTCAAATTAGATTTGGAATGATGACAAAGAGCAAAACTCAGGTTCAGTAAAGTCTAAGCCTATTGACATTTTATTAATAGTTATTTTTAAAGGCCACTAATGAATTTTTGTAGGAAATTTTAGACAGTGGCTGTTTATTAGGGAACTTGAAGCACATGGCTTAAATATTTAATAGCGGTCATCAAAGCCAGAGGAAATGACCTGATGAAAGTAGAATTCAAGATGCTAATTTCTACCCAATATTTAATGTGAAAATAATTTTATGTTATAGTAATTAGCACACGACATGTTTTTAATGCTTAGTAAACACCACTATATCCATTGTATATAGTAAAAGGAAATAGAGATTGGATCTACAGCATAAAGTAAAATGTAGAGTCATGTATGCATCAAAAGCCAAATAGTTTAAAGTCCCCTAATACATTTCTATGCAGAAAAATATGGTTAAGAAATTTTTATCATATAGATATATGACACGAAAATTAAATAAATAATCATAATTTTTCTGTCTTGAAGAACCTAATCATTTTCAAAAGGGATCAATTATTTGGTCAAATTGTATGTTTGATGCCATGCCAAACATCTGGATTAATGGTTGAAAATTTAAATGAGGTACTTATACTGAAACGTTTTTCTGACACATCTGGCAGAATGTATATTGATGCTAATGGTCTTATATCATTTTCTTATTTTAAATTAAACCATGCCTTCAATGTGAAATAGATTCAAGGTAATTTTCAAACCTGTTATACTGCATTGCCTATTATCCAATAATTCAATATAGAATCTGTGAAATAATGAAGTGATTGCAGAAATTTCAGAATATCATGCAATCTCTTTTAGTGTACAATTAAAACGTATACACTCATCATAAGCTTTATATTGTTGAAACCTGTAAATAACAAAAATAAACTTCGAAGAAGACTTTACCTATGTAACATTATTTGTAAGTTTAACATTTAAGATAGTACAGTCCTGACTACAGAGCCACAGAGCATTTATTAATTTTTTCCACTTTTACACACTTTATTTTCTAATAAATATAAAATTATTGAGATCCCATGATCAATGTCAAAATCATCTACAAAACTTCCTTTTGTACATAAACACTTCCTATTGTACCTCCTAATTCCACCCTGGAGATCCCTAACATCATTCTTTGATTGTTGACTTTCCACTGTTTGCATATCTTTGTGCTTTCCAAGCCACCCCAGCTGCAGTGAGCAGGCTTTGCTCATAAAGCCTTTCCCTCAGAGATAAGGCCTGCCTTTATGTAATCTTAGCACATCCTTTCATTTCCTCTTGTGCTTGACTCCTTTTAAATGCAGCCTTTCCGGTTTTAAAAGTGCCATAAACATCTTCCTAGCTCATTATAGACCATTATCGTACTTTCTTTTTGCTTATATGCTAGATAGAGAAATCCATTGCTATGCCACAATGGAATCAAATTATTTTGGAGCATCAGGAAGTGTAGATGCCTTGAAATACCAAACTGGATACCTTCCAAAAGCAAATCACAGTGCGAAATTATGGTGATCAAACCTCACATTGGCATCTGTCAGCTATCTCACTATTAACTGAATTTCTAATTAGGAAAATATTGGAAATAGAATGAGAAGTTGGGCATATTTTCAAAGACAGCAGAAAAGTTTAGTGAAGAAAACATAAAGCTGAAGCCTGATCTTGAGGAAGTAATTGGTTGTATTTTGCAGGATGGTGCGGTAGGTGGTGGGGTAGGTGGTGGTAACCTGTGAAGTCCTCATGATCTGATCCTAGCCTTCTTTTTATGTCTTTCCCATCTACATTACCTGAACGCAGAGTTTTCCCAAGACTTCATGCTTTTGTGGATTCCCTCTCTTTCTGCTTTCCTTCTTCCCTTCCTTCTTCCCGGTTCCAGGAAGAGTTGGGTATTTCTTTTTTTTTTTTTTCTTCCTAGGGAAACTTTTACATAATTGTGATTAACAATTTCAGCTTCTGAGGAGACAGTCACTTCCTGAGTAGACTACTTACTGTTGGATGATTCTGATAAACAGTCTTTCAGAAGCAACTCAGAATCCATCCATTGACTGTTCAGCAGGAAAGCCCTTCACGTATTTGAAACTCATTTATATATTCTTCTCCCTGTTCATCTACACCAGAAACAAACTCTCTAGTCCTACAATGCATTCCTTATATAGTTATGGTCCCCAGGGGATCCTTATTTAGTTAAGACTCTTCTGAATGAATTACTTTGCCAATATACCTTTGAAATGATGGTGCCCAGAACTAGACCCAAAATTTCAAATATAATCTAATGTTATCCAGACATATGTTACTACTAATGCAAAGGTAGGGAAACATTAGCTTTTCAAGCAGACACTGTAATTTTCTTGAACCTTTTAAACCTGGAATTAACTAAAATGTTTAGACCTTTTTATATGAAAATGCTTTCATGTCATGTTTTTACCGTCAATATACTGCACTTCACATAATTACTCAAATTGTGTTTTATCAATATGTGACAAGAAAAATGTACTCAAAGTTTTGGGTTTTCTTCACATTTCACCTTTGGGGTCTTTAAGGTGAAGAAACAAGGTGTTAAACAACTGAGTTTGACCCGAGAAGGTGGAGAATTAAAGAAACCCTTTCTGTTAAAAAAAAAAAGAAAAATGTAACATTCAGTGTAACATTCAGGTGCAGGTGTTTATGAGATGAAACCAGAAATATATACATATTTGGATGTACATTCATTAAATATTTCTGAAAGTATGCACAATATACAAATTGCCTCAAGAATAAGAATATATCTAAGGGACATGGCGAATGAGAAATTTTCACTCTCTACTTGTTTGTATCTTTTACATTTTGAACCATGTGACTATATTACCTATTCAAAAAACAATCATGTTTTAAAGAAAGGTACAAATTACTCTCTCTATATTTGTGTGTGGTTAGGATTTGTTTTCTGGAAAGAGACACAAAAGTAGTTAACAAAGATTATTTTGGGTTGGGGATATTTTGAATTACTTGTTAACTCTATTTGAATTGTCTAACGATAAGTATATATTTAAATGCTAGCTGGGATTTTCTGCCACAAGTGTTTTCTTCACTAAGATTTTGTCTTTAAAAAATATTTTTCAAGATAGTTATCATAAGAGCAGAAAGATAGCTTAAAAATCAAAACCCAAGGTGACAGCAAATTATTTTAGAAGTAGAAATCACTTTAGGTTCTTCATAAACACCATTTTAAGAATCAATCATTTATTCCTATACATGATAATTTTTTACTCCGAACTCCTTTCTTTGCAGAGCTTGGTAAACACATGTCTGATGATTTAACTTGGTGTTTTTCTTGTGCTCTTTTTTTTCTAATTTATTACTGTTTACCTGTGTTCCATGTTGCTTTATTTAGATTATTTTAAACCAAAGTTAAGGCCAAAGAAATAGCCAGAGAATAGCCCAAAGGCAGTGACCACATCATTAGAGTCTGCCAAGTCTCCTAACAGTACTATTAGATAGGAGATGATTAATAAATACTTGATGATTTGAAAACATAAAAGAGCAAGTGGCCTGTTTGATGATTCTAAAAGGCATTCTCAGCGTTGATCTCTAGAAGTGGTGTAGCATGAATTGATGCGAAGCCGTCTCCAAATTCAGGGTTAATTTAGAGATTCAGTAAGGATTTCAATTCTAAGGACTGTTTTTTGTCCATTGGGAAAACAAAATTCTCATTAAAATAAACCCTTTCCTCTGTCTGTTTTGAAGAAAAATGCATTGCAGAGGTGGCATAAACTTTCTGGAAATGAAGATGAGGAAAAAGGCATAGACACTCATAGTGCTCAGCCAGCAGATGTTACTTACTAAGAAATAACACTAAACCAGTCATCAGAAGACATGCAGTGCCCCATTTATTATAGATCGGGACATTTAGGTTCTCAATTAGGCAAGTAAACTATCCTTCTTAAGACATTATTTTTTTCTGTGACCAACAGTTCTGTTGTAAAAATAAAATAATATTTTGTGTTGTCTAAAAAGATACTAGAAGGATTTATATAGCCATATAATTTCATAATATATTTGTACTTTTAAATGATTTGTTATACTTAATATGTAAAAACAATTAATACACTTTTAAAATTGTTAAATATAAAATAGATGTTCAAATGCATTGTGCAGAGTACGTAAAACTTACATATCTCTAATCAAGCTCCTTTACTGAAAGAGCCACATAAACGAGACTCCAAATTTCCAAATTGTTCTTTCTCCTCAGAGACACAGTGAAGACTCTGTTGAGGTTGCATTCTTTGCTGCAGTAAGCAATAAACTCAGCTTTGTGTTATGCATGTATGTGTGTGTATATATGCACACATATGTAGTATAAAATCTATATAAATTACATATAAAATATATACCACTATATATACTACTAGTATGTATACTGTATATAGTACAACTAAAATTACAAAGAAACTGCTTGTAAATAATGATAATAGCTAATGTTTTGAATTTGCCTTCAAATTTTGCATGAAAAGAAAATTATAGGTTATAGAGTCTTTTAAAGTTTATCATTTTGGTATGATGGGAAATATACTCCTCAATAAATTTTTATTTAAATTCAATGTGACTGATCCCAACTAGTAGTAAATATGACCCGTGATGTCTTCCTTTAACTTGCTAAAGACAGTATTTTTACTTTTTCATAAAGCAACTCCCCAACAATTGAATCCTTATATTCTGGCCCACAGTTTCTTGTGATTCCATAGCGTTATACTCATCACCACCTCTCTGGGTTTACTTTTCCAGGAGTCTGGTAAGATTTAACATTAGGCTCAGATATAAGGTTTTCCCCAAATATAGTAGCTAATGCAAATAGGACTGCAGCAATGAATTTGATGTAGTGTTCTGGGGTGTTTTAGAAATTTCTGAAAATTTAGAAAACATAGTAAGCAACCTAATTTTCATAGGTTATCTATACTCTGGCTATTCACAAGGAAAATTACCCAATATTTTAAAAGAGAGTTTATTTCCTTCTTATTTTTCTCACTTGGCGAATTTTTTAAAGTTTAATTTAATTAATTAATTAATTTCTGAGACAGGGTCTCACTCTGTTGTCCAAGCTAGAGTGCAGTGGTGCAATCACAGCTCACTGCAGCCTCAACCTCCTGGACTCAGATGATCCTCACGCCTCAGCCTCCTGACTAGCTGGGACTACAGGTATGCACCACCATGCCTGGCTAGTTTTTGTATTTTTTGTAGAGTGGAGTTTCATCATGTTGCCCAGACTGGTCTCGAATTCCTGGGCTAGACTAATCCACCCACCTCAGCCTCCCAAAATGTTGAGGTTACAGGTGTGAGCCACGGTGCTTGACCAAATTTAAATTTTAACTGACAAATAACAATTGTATATATTCATATGGTACATAGTGGTGTTTGGATATACATATAAGGTATAGTGATCAGATTAGGGTGATTACCATAACCATTATCTCAAACATTTATCATTTCTTTGTGTTGGGAACATTCAATATCTTCCTTCTAGTTATTTTAAACTATATTTTATTATTAACTATAGTCATCCTATAGTGGTATAGAACACGGGAACTTGTCTCTCCTATCTAGCTATAATTTTGTATTTTTCAGAGATTACATAGGTGTTGAATACTGAGTTAGGGGTGTTTATTTCAAAAATTTTCACTTCAGAGAGAGCAAATAAGGTCTAGAAGAGATATGATTTTATTTTCTGCTAAATAACAAGCAGATTTCACTCACTTGAATTTATGACATTGGAACAGCATTGGCAGATTACAAGTCCTTTGGTGACATCAGTGAAAACAGATTTACATGGTTTTGGTTTATGCCCCAAAGCTTATGAATACATTCTTTGCCAGTGAGATCCACATGTGAAGCACATGAGCAGGTGAAAGTGTGATTACATGGTTGTCTCTTTCTTTGCAACCATAATTTATTCCTTCCATGATGCATTTGAACATCTGTTTTATGTTTGAAGATTTTTCAAAATGAATTTATTAATTTTACATGTTACTAAGTAGAACTAATCATCTAAATTACAAAAACATTACAAAATGATATAGCTGCACAAACAAATTCTTCTAATATCTTTCTAGACAACCTAAAATATTAGTTTTTTCCCATAACAACACTAATTGTGGCCGGGCGCGGTGGCTCAAGCCTGTAATCCCAGCACTTTGGGAGGCCGAGACGGGCGGATCACGAGGTCAGGAGATCGAGACCATCCTGGCTAACATGGTGAAACCCCGTCTCTACTAAAATATACAAAAAACTAGCCGGGCGAGGTGGCGGGCGCCTGTAGTCCCAGCTACTCGGGAGGCTGAGGCAGGAGAATGGCGTGAACCCGGGAGGCGGAGCTTGCAGTGAGCTGAGATCCGGCCACTGCACTCCAGCCTGGGCGGCAGAGCAAGACTCCGTCTCAAAAACAAACAAACAAACAAACAAACAAACAAAAAAAAACACACACTAATTGTTAGAGAAACATGTGGCTTAACAAAGTACTTCACTTGCGTAAGTAATAACCTAAATGTTCATCTATAATAAGTGGGGAATTTTATGTCTTCTGATGACTGGCTTGGACTTAGTAAGTAATGCTGTGCTAGATGGTCACTGTGAATATCTATGCTACATTACCCCTTCCCCTGCCATTCCTAGAAAGCTTGTGCCATCTGCAATGCATTTTTCTTCAAAACAGATAGGTAGGGGACAGGGAAGATTTTACATTTGACAGGGAAGATTTTTTTTTTTTTTTTTTTTCTGATGGCAAAACTGAGGCTGTTGTTGAATCTCTAAATTATTCTCAAATTTGGACAACATGTCAAGTCCACATCTCTTCAAGACCAACACTCTGTTCTGAAGATCTCATTGGAACCATTAAAATGGCCACTTTCCTTTCAAAATTTTCAGATCAACAAATGTTTATTAGCCTTCTTTTGTTTTCTAAGTGTTCCAGGGAGTTTCAAAGAAAATGAAAGGTCTGTCACTACTTATGGTAGACATATCCTAAGGAGCTACATCTTTGTATAAATGTCTCCTATTCAGTACAAGCAGAATTGCTGACTTACTTGCTTCTAAACAAGAGAATATGGCTAAATGGATGGCACCTCACTCCCTTGACTAGATTACACATATGGCAAACATAAAGGAATTTTGCATGTGTTAAGTACAACTGATATTGTATGACTCATAAGGTAGATTAACGTTAGTGGGCCTGATATAATCACATGAAAACTCTTAAAAGACAGACTCAGCCCTTTTGTGAGACTCTCTTTGAATGGTTTTAAAAAAGTTGTTACATTGTGAGAGGGCCTTTCAGAGGCCATCAGTTATCAATGAGAAAAAATCTTGAAAAATAAACATTGCCTGTGATAGCATGTATTTTATCCTTTTTGGAGGAATTAAGAGTATGGGTACAACTAGATGATCATAAAAGGTATCATTCAACAAGGACACATTGAATGTGGAAGAGGAGAAAGCAGAAAAATTTAGTTGGAACAACAGGAGGGTACCAGGATTATTCTTGGCAAACCAGAATTTTTTGATCATTCCTGTTATAAAGCATCTCCCAGACAATAGGTACAATGCTATCCTATGTTCATTTGCTATCTCTAGAGATTGGTTATTTAAAATTGGACTGCTCTACCCACATCGAAAAGTTTTAACCTAAAACATTGTCATTGATCATTCTAAATCTATTTAAATTTCACCTGAGCAAACCAGTGTTTTATGCTCTAATTTTAGGTGTCTTATTATAACTGTATAGTGTCTCGTCTTTTACACACAGTCTGACTTTATTTTCCTTGCTCCTTTACCAGTTGCTTTAAACATACTCTTGTTTGCTCATTGTAACCTCTCTTCTGTTTTCCTTTTTATTTCTTTCTATTTGGGAGATAGTGTGGTGTAGGAATTAAAAGCACAGTGCTAGATTCTGACTGCCGTGGATCAAATTTTATCTCTACTATTTGTGATCATTGACAACTTAATTCATCTTGCTGTGCCTGAATGTTCTAACTTGTAGTTTAGAATAAAAAGGGAGATTTAAGTAGTATCTGCATCATGACTTGTAGAAGGATAGTGTTAGGCACGTAGTTAAGCTCTCAATAAATACTAATTCTCATTATTATTTCTCTTTTAATAAATCTTCCAAGCAGGCCAATTCACTTAGGTTTTATAGTGTAACATAACTTGTTTATAACTAAGAAAATAAAATTAATGCTTTCTATAAAATTAGCTCACTAGCTTAAAAAGAAACCTGCTTGGTATCTGCTGACAAATGTTTCTCTTTAGGCTTTGTTTGGCTCAAAGAAGAATGTAGTAATATGCTATTAATAATGATATCACTAAAGAAACATTGGTCATCATTCAGAATAGGTTTGATAAATAATTCAAATGTGAGAATATCACTGCATTGAATAACTTAAGCTATAAACTGGTATTCTCTTTTCTTTACATCAAGTAACTATCTGATGATTTTATCAGTCATTGAATAGAAACATTAGTTAAGTAGATACAGATTAAAAAGTCCCCAAATCCTTAACCAGTTCTCAAGGAAATGATTTTAAAACAAAGAACTATGGCAATGGAAAAATGTCTGCATATTAAAGCCAAAACATATTTCCGTGACTTTTGTCTTTAGAGACTAAGATTCCAGCAGGATTAACTGACTGAAGTTCTAAGCATGTTTGATAGTTCTGAATCAAGTTCAAGTATTCACGTTTACAATGAGTGCCCTAGAATTAGATATGGTTAATCTGACAATCAAGTTCAATGGAAAAACCATTTCCACGAGAACTGCAGCACTGTTGAGTATGGCATATTGCCTTTGGAAGGTGGATACATTTCCCATGAAATATACTTTAGATGACTCTATAGTAAAAATTTAATAAGCCTGGCTAGAGAATGTTCACTGTGATTCATTTTGCTAATTTGGTACATTTGCTGAAATTTCCATTAAACTAAACAAAGATACAGTTACTCAATTACTAAAATATTCAGTTTTATGTTTCTAGACAAAAAATGCAAGGGAAAAATGAAGGTGATTCTTGAGATGTGAGTCAAACATCTCTCAATATTTTGGAAGCTGAGTCATCTCTTGGATATATTGTTTTTGCTTACATCATTTAGTTTAGAAAAAACCAATGATGACATAAAACAGAAGCAAAATAATCTTCAAAGGAAAAAGTTAAATAATTTTTTTCTTTCTTTCTTGCATTTGTTGGTGAACTTCAATAACCCCAATATGAAGATATTACATATAAAAAATAAGTTGAGAAATGACTCTTGGATTCAAGCTTCATATATATAGGACAAAGTGAACTAGAGAATGGAGCAATTTTCCAAAGAATCTACAGAATGTGAATAAATAGAAAATTCAGACCCTAGCCCTCTTTCTGAGATGGACAAATGATTCTTCTCTCTTTTCTTTATTTGAATAGCATAGGCATAAATTTCATATATATTATTTATAATTAGTTCTTGAATTAAATATTATTTGATATTAGTTTTCAATATTTTTCTTTGTTGCCTTGTTAAAGATTTAAAGGTTTTTTTCAGCTCTCTTTTGGGTAGCTCTACCCAGTATTCTCCATAGGCACTTAAAATTTTGCATGTCAATTTAATTTGTTATTTCCTGCCTGGTCACACTTAATCTGCCTTCTATATTTGAAACTATGGTCAACAGTGTCACCATCCACTTAATAGCATGAGCTCTTTACTTGTATACCTTTTTGTACAAACATAGTGCTTATTAACAAGATAAAGACTATGAAAAATTCTAAAGAGAAGAAACTTTAGCTTCACTTAATCCATGGTTTTCCAATCACAGTTTTGTTTTTTTTTTTTGAGACGGAGTCTTGCTCTGTCGCCCAGAATGGAGTGCAGTGGCCGGATCTCTCAGCTCACTGCAAGCTCTGCCTCCCGGGTTTACGCCATTCTCCTGCCTCAGCTTCCCGAGTAGCTGGGATTACAGGCGCCCGCCACCTCGCCCGGCTAGTTTTTTTTGTGTGTGTGTTTTAGTAGAGACGGGGTTTCACCGTGTTAGCCGGGATGGTCTCGATCTGACCTCGTGATCCACCCGTCTCGGCCTCCCAAAGTGCTGGGATTACAGGCTTGAGCCACCGCACCCGGCAAAAATTAAAACTCTTACAAATAACTGTAAGATCCTACACAATCAGACTTCTGTTATATCTCTAATTCATCTACTACATCTCTCTGTCCTCACTCACACATCTCCACTCCCACTGGACTCTTTGCCATGGACTGGTTTGAATTTACTTTGAGACTGCAAGTTTATCCTGTCGATAGAAGACCCTCAGACAATAATTTGAAGAGAAGACAGCTTCATGTTTACTTCAAAAATGTGAGGTGAGCAAAACTTCCAGAGCAATAGGTAACCTTAGTAAAATAGCTATAATCTCTTTGGATAATGTTTCCCTATAAATCACAACTCACTGATTCTACAAACCATGATTATTTCTTAAAGTGGCCTCAAGGGCCTCTCTTTGTTATTTTGTAGATGCTGTTAGCATGTAGATATCATTATTTTTTAGATAAAGTGAATGTAAATATTTGAAGAGAGTAATGAATTCCAGAGTTATAAAACTTTTGTAACTGAAATCTAATCATTTCAATTTAGATTTTCCAATGAAATCAGTTTACTACAGCATAAGCAATGGTGATAGCAAAACAATTACAGAGACTGACATTTACATCCAGATTGCTACACCCAATTTTGGTTCTGTCGCTTGACTCATTGTATGATTTCAGTCGAGTTATCTTTGAGCTACAGTGTCCTTACATGAAAACTATGTATAATAACTGACCTTTCCTGCTAGGAACATTGCATTAGTGAAGGTAGACTAGGTCAGTATTCTAAAACTATAACATGTGTGAGAATCACCTGGAGGTGTTAAAACTAGTGTTTGACATTTTCATTCCTACCAACAGTGTAAAAGCATTCCTATTTTTCCATAGCCTCAACAGCATCTGCTGTTTCTTGACTTTTTAATAATCACCATTCTAACTGGTGTGAGATGGTACTTCATTGTGGTTTTGATTTACATTTCTCTAATGACTAGTGATGTTGAGACTTTTTTCATATGTTCATTGGTCATGTAAATGTCCTCTTTTGAGAATTGTCCGTTCATATCCTTTGCCCACTTTTTGATGTTTTTTTTTTTTTCTTGTAAATATGTTAAATATCCTTGAAGATTCTGGATATTAGACCTGTGTCAGATGGGTAGATTGCAAAAATTTTTTCCTATTTTGTAGGTTGCCTGTTCACTCTGATGATAGTTTCTTTTGCTATGCAGAAGCTCTTTAGTTTAATTAGATACTATTTGTCAATTTTGGCTTTTGTTGCAATTGCTTTTGGACTTTTTGTCATGAGTCTTTGCCCATGCCTACGTCCTGAATGGTATTCCCTAGGTTTTCTTCTAGGGTTTTTATGGTTTGAGTTTTACATTTAAGTCTTTAATCCATCTTGAGTTAATTTTGTATAAGGTGTAAGAAAAGGGTTCAGTTTCAGTTTTCTGCATATGGCTAGTCAGTTTTCCCAGCACCAATTATTGAATAGGAAATGCTTTCCTCATTGCTTGTTTTTGTCAGATTTGTCAAAGATCAGATGGTTGTAGATGTCTGGTGTTATTTCTGAGGTCTCTGTTCTGCTCCATTGGTCTATATGTCTGCTTTGTTATCAGTACCATGCTGGTTTGGTTACTGTAGCCTTGTAGTATAGTTTGAAGTCAGGTAGCATCATGGCCTCCAGCTTTGTTCTTTATCCTTAGGACTGTTTTGGCTATATGGGCTCTTCTTTGGTTTCATATGAAATCTAAAGTAGTTTTTCCTAATTATGTGAAGAATGTCAATGGTAGTTTAATGGGAATAGCATGGAATCTATAAATTATTTTGGGCAGTATGGCCATTTTCATGATATTGATTCTTCCTATCCATGAGGATGGAATGTTTTTCCATTTGTTTGTGTCCTCTCTTATTTCCTTGAACAGTGGTTTGTAGTTCTCCTTGAAGAAATCCTTCACATCCCTGGTTAGCTGTATTCCTAGATATTTTATTCTCTTTGTAGTGATTGTGAATGGGAGTTCATTTATGATTTGGATCTCTGCTTGTCAGTTGTTGGTGTATAGGAATACTTGTGATTTTTGCACATTGACTTTGTATCCTGAGACTTTGCCCAAGTTGCTTATCAGCTTAAGGAGTTTTGGGCTGATACGATGAGGTTTTCTAAATATAGAATCATGTCATCTACAAACAGAGACAATTTCACTTCTCTTTCTATTTGATACCCTTGATTTCTTTCTCTTGCCTGATTGCCCTGGCCAGAACTCAGAACTTCCAATACTGTGTTGAATAGGAGTGGTGAGAAAGGGCATCCTTGTCTTGTACTGTTTTTCAAAGGGAATGCTTCCAGCTTTTGGAGATTCAATGTGATATTGGCTGTGGATTTATCATAAACAGGCACCCGTCACCACACCTGGCTCATTTTTTGTTGTTTTTGTATTTTTAATAGAGATGGGGTTTCACCGTGTTAACCAGGATGATCTCAATCTCCTGACCTCGTGATCCACCCGCCTTGGCCTCCCAAAGTGCTGGGATTACAGGTGCGAGCCACTGTGTCCAAATACCAAGTTTATTGAGTTTTTAACATGAAGCGATGTTGAATTTTATCAAAGGCCTTTTCTATTTATCTATTGAGATAATCATGTGTTTTTTGTCTTTTGTTGTATTTATGTTATAGATTATGTTTATTGATTTGCATATGTTGAACCAGCCTTGCTTCCCAGGGATGGAGCCCACTTGATTGTGGTGAATAAGTTCTTTGATGTGCTGCTGGATTTGGTTTGCCAGTATTTCACTGAAGATTTTTGTGTAGAAGTTCATGAGGGATATTGGCCTGAAGTTTTCTTTTTTTGTTGTGTCTCTGCCAGGTTTTGGTATCAGGATGATGCTGGCCTCATAAAATGGGTTAGGGAGGAGTCCCTCCTTTTCAATTGCTTGGAATTGTTTCAGACGGAATGGTACCAGCTCCTCTTTGTGCCTCTGTTAGAATTCAGCTCTGAGTCCGTCTAGTCCTGGGCGTTTTTTGGTTGGTAGGCTATTAATTTCTGCCTCAATTTCAGAACTTGTTATTGGTCTAATCAGGGATTCGATTTCTTCCTGGTTTAGTCTTGAGAGGGTGTATGTGTCCAGGAATTTATCCATTTCTTCTAGATTTTCTAGTTTATTTGTGTAGAGGTGTTTATAGCATTCTCTGATGGTAGTTTGTACTTCTGTGGTGTCAGTGGGACAGTGTGGTGATTCCTCAAGGATCTAGAACCAGAAAAACATTTGATCTAGCAATTCCACTACTGGGTATATACCCAAAGGAATATAAATTATGGTACTATTTAGACACATACACATGTATGTTTATTTACAGCACTATTCACTATAACAAATACATGAAACCAACCCAAATGCCCATCAATGATAGCCTGGATAAGGAAAACGTGGTGCTTATAAACCATGGAACACTATGCAGCCATAAAAAGGAATGAGATCATATCCCTTTCAGGGACATGGATGAAGCTAGAAGCCATCATTCTCAGCAAACTAACACAAGAATAGAAAACCAAACACTGCATGTTCTCACTCATAAGTGGGAGTTGAACAATGAGAACACCTGGACACAGGGAGGGGAATAATAAACATACTAGGGCCTGTTGGGGGGTAGGGGTATGCAGAGGGAACCTAGATGACAGGTCAATAGGTGCAGCAAACCACTATGGCGCATGTATACCTATGTAACAAATCTGCACATTCTGCACATGTATCCTGGAAGTTAAAGTAAGATAAAAATAAAAATAAGAAATGAAAAAACACAGGTGTCTGACAGATGGGATTGCATTAAACTCAAAAGCTTTTGCACATCAGGGGAAACAACTGAGTGAAGAAGTGATTCACATATTGGGAGAACATATTTGCAAATCATACATTGAAAAAGTGGCTAATACTTAAAATGTATAAGAAACTCAACTCACTAGCAAAAAACAAAATAAGACAAAACAAAACAAAAATTATGCAATTAAAAATGAGAAGAAAACCTCAATAGACATTTTTCAAAACAAGACACAAATGGTCAACAGATACATGAAAAGGTGCTCAACATTTCTAATTATCAGATAAATACAAATTAAAAGCACAATGAGATAACACATCATACCTGTTAGATCAGCTACTATCAAAAAGAAGAAAGAAAGCAAGTGTTGGTGAGAATGTGGAGAAATAGGAACCACTGTGCACCATTGGCGTTATTGTGAATTAACATCACCATTTTGGAAAATGATGTGGAGCTTCCTCAAAAAACTAAAAATAGAATTAACATATAATCCAGCAATCTCCCTTCTGAGAATATATCCAAAGCAAATAAAGCCAATATGTTAAAGAGTTAACTACATTTGTACATTCATTGTAACACTATTCACAATAGTCAAATGAAAATAACTAAAGTGCCCATTAACAGACGAATCAATTGAAAAAAGCGATGGATACATACACAATAGAATATTATTCAACCTTTAAAAAGCAGAAAATCCTGTCATTCAGGAAGGCAGGGGTGAAACTAGAGGATATTATGCTAAATGAAATAAGCCAGGCACAAAGAGACAAATACTATATGATTTTACATATATGTGAACTTTTAATAAGTCAAACTCATAGAAGTAGAGAGTAAAATGGTGGTTACCAGGAGCTTGGGGAAGAAGTGGATGGGGAAAAGAGGAGATATTGATCAAGGATACAAAGGTTTAGCTTGACACAAGGAATAAGTTCTGGTGATTTATTGCAAAGTATGGTGACTATAGTTAATAATAATGTATATTTCAAAATAGCTAAATAGAAGACCTTATTTTATGATTTTTTTTCATGTAAGATAGGTTTTACTTTTTTTCTTTTTTAACTTTTATTTTAGGTTCAGGGGTACATGTGAAGACTTGTTACATAGGTAAAGTCATGTCACAGGTGTTTGTTGTACAGATTATTTCATCACCCAGGAATTAAGCCCAATACCCAATAGTTAGTTACCTTTTCTCCTTCCCTCCCTCCTCCCACCTTCCACCTTCAAGTAGACCCCAATGTCTGTCATTCCCTTCTTGGTGTTCGTAAGTTATCATCATTTAGCTCCTGCTTATCAGTAAGAACATATGGTATTTGGTTTTCTCTTCCTGCATTAGTTTGCTGAGGATGATAGCCTCCAGCTCCATCTATGTTCCTACATGAGAAATGATCTTGTTCTTTTTTATGGCTGTATGGTATTCCAAGATGTACATGTACCACATTTTCTTTATCCAATCTCTCATCAATGGGCATTTAGGTTGATTCCAAGTCTTTGCTATTGTGAATAGTGCTGTAATTCACATTCACATGCATGTGTCTTTATGGTAGAGTGATTTACATTCCTCTGGGTATATACCCAGTAATGGGATTGCTGGGTCAAATGGTAGTTCTGCTTTTGGCTCTTTGGGGAATTGCCATACTGCTTTCCACAATGGTTGAACTAATGTACACTCCCACCAAGAGTGTATAGTGTTCTCTTTTCTCTGCAACCTCGCCAACATGTTATTTTTTTGACATTTTAGTAGTAACCATTCTGATTCATGTGAAATGGCATCTCATTGTGGTTTTGATTTTCATTTCTCTAATGAACAGTGATATTAAGTGAACAGTGATTTTTTTCATATGTTTGTTGGCCACATGTGTGTCGTCTTTTAAAAAGTGTGCTTTCATGTCCTCTGCCCACATTTTTATGGGGTTGTTTAGAAGCTCTTAAGCTTAATTAAATCCTACTTGTCAATTTTTGGTTTTGTTGTGATTGCTTTTGGTGTCTTTGTCATGAAATTTTTGCCCATTCCTATGTCCAGGATGGTATTGCCTAGGTTGTCTTCCAGGTATTTTATAGTTTTGGGTTTTATATTTAAGTCTTTCATCTATTTTGAGTTGATTTTTGTATATGGTATAAGGAAGAAGCTTCAGTCTTCTAAAACAGAGGATTTTAAATGTTCTCATGACAACTAAATGACAAATATTTGAAATGATGAATATGCTAATTATTCCTGATTTGATCATTTTGCAACATATACATATTTCAAACATTGCCCTGTATCTCATAAATATACACAAGTATTATTTGTCGATTAAAAATCAAGCAAAACTTTGAAAAATCAGGTGTCTGAGCCCCATCCCCAGACTTTCTGATTCAGTACTTCTACGGTGAAATCCAAGAACTGGTCTTTCTAGCAAGTTTCCCAGTGATGCCGATGCTGCTGTTTCAGGACCACATTTTGAGAATCCCTGGACTAGAATATTCTACAGTAATAAGCAATCCCACATTTTAGTGGTTTATAACAACAGAAGCTTATTTCTTAGTGTACGCGGCATGAACATTGCAGTCTGCAGGGGTACTCTGCACATCATGGCCACTCAAGGGCCCAGGCTTGTGGGGGCTCCACCGCCACATGTGCATCCATGGTCATCAGAGAGAGGAAGAGAACCTGGTGAATTATAAGATGACTCTTAAAATTTTTGTTTGGAACAACTCACTCAGTGTTAGCTGTTATTAGTAAAGTTTTAGTGTAATTTCTGCTAATAGCACTGACTAGGGTTAGGCAACTTATCAAGGGGGCGATGCTACTTCTGAAGGTTGCTTGGATATGCATGGGGAGGAGAGTCAGAATGACAGTGATAAAGACTGCTCTCATCTTTGCATTGACATTGGAAAGTAATGCTCTTTTTCTTTTTCTCTGTCATCTTGAACTGCCTTTTCAGTCTGGTGTCTTTACACAAATCCTGTTTCTGAGATTTTCTAGCCTTGACTTCTGAATTCCATTTACTAAACCTTGCCTGTTCTGTGTCAATGTAATAGCTAAGAGTTATTGATCAGGTCATTATTTTTTGTGTTTTACATACAGTCTTTCTTTTAATCACTAAATTTCTTATCATCTCCATGTCACAGATAAGGAAACCGAGGTCCAGAGTCCCTTTGGCTTTAATCTGATAGTTGTCCTCCATCTACTTCCTTGAACTTGATGCTTTGGACTTTCCCTTGCTTTAAGTACCCCCTTCACCTAGTTCATGGACTTCATCTGCAGAGCCTTGAGCTCACACTGGGCAATCCTCTGCCTTGCTTGGCTCCTAGACAAGAGGTTAAACTTGGATGATAAAAAATCTGCTCACATGTTCATCTCAAGGGTATTGGAGAACTATAACATATTACAGGTACTTTAATGTGAGTACCTTAAATTCTACAAAAACATATAGCAAGAGAGGAATTATTTTTTTCTCATTTCAGCTTCATGCAGCCATTATTTATTTGGTAAAGTTTTTGTAGTCAATAAATTATAGCAATAGCATAGGTCAGTTTTACCTGAATCCCCACCACTTATTTTAAATTTTATTCTAGGAAGACAAAAAAGTACAGTAGGAAGAAGACAGGTTTTGAAGCCAGGTAAACCTAAGGCCAAATCCCTGTTATACTATTCTAGTAGCTGGGGGATTTTGGCGAGAACATTTGATTTCTCTTATTTGTAAAATGAGAACAACCTCAAAGAAACCTATTTTTTAGGTAAAGCATCACTTTTCTGTACTGCAAGGGCCTGCAGGAAAATTAAACAGGAGGTGGTTGGACCAATAAAAACTTATGCAACTGTAATTCATTAATGAGATATGTGGGCCTGTTCTTTACAATTTTTTCAGCTTATTTGTGCTGCCAAAAGATGAATTCTCAGTCTCCAGAGAATGGGTTTAGCAGTATGAAGAATTTGAAGTGATCTTTCTCTTCTAGCATGACTGTTTGTTTTTCATCTCTGTTCAAATAGCTAAGTTGATTTATTTCATAGTTCTAGCTTTGCTTTTATATTATCTCATATTACTTCATCAGAATTATGATTATTTGCTTTTCAATTTAAAAACATATATCATGTATTATGTGTGTCTTAACATTCTGTTAAGCATTATTATGGATACAAGAAATTTAAAAGGCATGGATCCTGCTGGTAGGAAGTTTATATGTTAATTGAGACAAAGTTAATACTTCAGTAACAACTCTAGGAAAATTCCAGATTATATATTATACAGTATCATATTGTGGGGATAGGTGAACATCTATAGTATATGGCCTGGGCTTTCCTTTCCCCTAAATTTTGGGAGAAATTTATTACATGGATACTTTACAAGGGGCATTGTGTTATCTGGTAGATGGTAAGTTGGAGTATCGTTATACAAAATACAGAAGGGGTGGATTTCTGTCATGTCACCCCTCAGACACATGCCAAGTGGGTCTTAGCAGAAAACTAGATTAAGACCAAAAGGAATGAGTAATACTTCAGAAGCTAAAACCCCCAGTGCTAAACAAAGTTTTTCAAAATACATTGGTTTCTCCATTTCATTTTCCACCATGCTATCAGAGTAACCTTTCAAAAATGCGAATTTGATCATGTCGGTCAACTGCTTTACATTTTTGTTGGCTTCCATTATATTCTTCTAGGAGAAAGACCCAAGTCTTTAACATTGCTTAAAGCCCGCTGTGGGCTTGGCTGGCCCTACCTCTGTGCCCTCTCGTTTATGCTAATGACATTCTTTAAACAGAAGTCACGATGGTCTGCTGTCAGTACTCATTGAGAACAAAAAATGCATTTCTTGCTGTTGGTCAAAAAGTCTTGTCCAAGTAAATTATGGGTGTAGGAAAAATTCCGTAACAGATTGAGAACATGAGTAAGAAGTGAACCGAAAGACAAAATTAGTTACCATTCTTCTCAATTCTTACCAAGTACAATTCCTTGTTTACATTCTTAAGATGAGCCTAAGTTAAGGTCTGAGAGCTAGACAGCTATTTTTTTATTGTTGTGTTTTCAAAAACTTCAGTCCTGGTAATGGTAGTGTACTGCTTATCCTTATGGATGGATAATGTTTCAAGAGATTGTCCTCAAACAATTTCTGATCTACTTGATGATTCTTTTAAGCTTCTTTTTTATTCTTCAAAATTTCATTTTTTAACTCCCTCATTGAAAAACAAACAAACAAAAAACATGTGCTGAATTTCTCTATGAGATCAAGCACTTTGTTGGGTATGAAGGCAAAAGTAAATAATAATCGTGCTTGTTTTCCCTTTAGAAACCTCTATTCTAACTAGGAGGCACCTGAGCAGACAGAAACATGTAGTGTGGTGTGATATAGAGGCCCACAGAGGAGAGGTCCCTAACCCAGACTTAGGATATTAGCAGAGGTTTTGCAGAGAGTGTGATGCTTGAGTTAATTCAGAAATACCAACATGAGTTGGTTAGATGAAAGATGTGTATAGGGAAGGCATAAGTTGCTCTAGAAAAAGGGAGCAGCAAATTCTACTGTAGCATTAGAGATAAGAGAGAGCTCATATGTTATGGACACTTCACATGGGTCTCGAGGTAGGCAGAGGAAAAGCTGAGTCTACATAATAAAGACCTCGTATGTCTTGATAAGACCTTTATTCTAAAATCTATTGGAAACCATTGGGGGTTTTAAGTAGGAAATCTCTGTGTTATTTAACACTTTTATATGTGACCTGGCCAGCTACCAATTATTCTCTTTTGCTATAGAGTCTCTCTGCTTAACCCAGCTGGTGTGTTGGTATTATAGAACGCTGTCTCTCTGGCCATGTCTGATTAGCTGTTCTATCAGATTGAGGCAATCAGATGCTTTCTCTTGAATTTGATCTAAATACCACCAAAATATAGAAATTAAAATATTTACTTGAGAGCTGTAGGATTACATATTCTGTCAAATAGGTTTGAAAGTAGAGAAGGAAAAATGAAGCAGTTATCAAGAGAAAAACAGAGGCCTAAAACAAAGTGAGGTTATTTCCCTGAAATTATTATTGTCATATAATAGTTGTAGTCTTAGTTCCTACCAAGGCCTAAGTGATTTCTTAGCCTTGGGTCCTATGGACAACAAACATTCTTGTCATAGTTTGGCTTTCTCAAATGTAGACCTTCAGATATGGATTCATAAGAAAAAGATTTATTTAAGAAATGTTCCCAGGAAAATAAAGAAGTGGAGTAAGTAGGGCCAGAAAGGGAAGAATGGCACAATATCAAGCCAAGCCCAGTGAAGGGCAACTCTGGTTCAATACCTCAGAGGAATTCCAGAGGCAGTGTAGGTCACACCTTTGAAGTTTTTACAATCAAGGATGCAGGGAGCCAGGGTATTGCTACTCCCTGCATCTGTCAGTCACTGATTAAGAACTGCCCCTCAGAGATGCCAAATTCCAAGGGAACCATAACTCTCTGTTCCAATAGCTGAGAGAAGCTCTTGAACATCAATTTAAGTACTGGCTGTTAAGAGTCAGGCCATGCCAGGATCCATGTGCTGGACTATAGTGTATGGATCCAAGGGGTTGTGGCAGAGCACAGGGAATATCAGCAATACTTCTTCAAGTAAAGTCCCCTTTTAAATTTATTTTCAGCTACCTGAAGTTCCTTTTATGTAACCTTTAACCAAAAATGTTTAAAATAACAACATGATGTTATTAAATTGTATTTTAAAACAAGCACTCTGGTTGCAGTACAGAGAGTGAATGGAAGGGGTATTAAGTTAGGAAGACCAGTTAGAAAGCTATGGAAACAATCCATTGACTAAGTCTTTTATCTAGTTAGCAACAAAGGTTTATTAAACATCTATTGTATATGCATGGATGGGGATAAAGCAATGACTAAGACTAAAAAGGTACTAACTAGTCTTGGAAGATATTTTATCTAATCAGGGAAACAAGACATGTTGACAAAAAATTATAATTGAGTATTTATTGTCTTAGGCAGTTTAGGTTGCTATAAAAAATTACCATAGATTGGGTGGTTCATAACAAACAAAAATTTATTTCTCCTTGTACCCATGTCAGGATACAAGGAGAAGTCGGCAGTCAGCGGCCCAGAAGATGGCCCTCAGCAGAACCTGACCACAGTAAATATATTAGCCAGACTTGGTGGTACACGCCTACAACCCCAGCTACTTGGGAGACTTAGGCTCAAGAATCACATGAACCCAAGGGGCAGAGGTTGCTCTCCAGCCTGGGTGACACCCGGGTCATACTACTGCACTCCAGTCTGGGTGACAGAGTGAGACTTTGTCTCAAAAAAAAAAAAAAATGCCTTCAAATATTTCCCTAAAACACATTTCTCATAACATCAATAACAGAGAGTGAGTCTACCACCTCTACCTTCTTAACTCTTACTTAGAAATCCTACCTTTCTTAGAAATCCTACCTGTCTGCGGGTAATTTGAAATAAGGGTGCCTGGATGGTCAGGTTCTGATAGAATTTCGAAATAAGGGTGACTGTATGGTCAGGTTTTGCTGAGGGCTCTCTTCCGGGCTGCAGACTACTGACTTCTCCTTGTATCCTGACATGGCAGAGAACAGAGAGAAGAAGCTCTCCCTGGACTGTTATAAGGGTACTAATCTCATTCCTGAGGCTTCCACCTTCGTGACCTCATCTAATCCTAATTACCTGCCAAAGGCCCCATCTCCTAATACTATTACACTGGGAGACAGAGTTTCAACATACGAATTTTAGTGGGGCACAGACATTCAGCCCCACTGAAGGTCAAGGTTTAAACATTACTTAATCCTTGAACTTCATTCCATTCATTCCTAGCTGCAGACAGGTAGGCTTTCTAAGAAAGGTAGGATTTCTAAGAAAGGGTTAAGAGGGTAGAGGTAATGGACTCACTCTCTGTGATTGATGTTATGAGAAATAGGTGTTTTAGGGAAATATTTGAAGGCACTATAACCTCTACCTGAGTGTAAGGGACGGTTCCTTGGAGAAAGTGAAATAGAAATTAGGTCCTAAAATAGGAAAGGAATAATAATGGCCTAGAAATCTGTAATAATGATGAGTAAAAGTGAGTTCATTTGTATGATATTAAAGAGGTAGAAGTAAAAGGCCATGGCGATTGTTGGGATATGAGAGATTTTTGTCTTGGTCAGTTAAAGATATCAACTTGTAAAAAAAATACAGAAAGTAGATTTGAGAGTGTAAATACTTGTTTACCTTGTCAATATTGTACAGAAAATACTGTGAAACATCCAGGTAGATCTGTATTCTTTGTGGATGGCTAGGTTATAAGAATAGAGTTCTTACAAAGAACCCTAAACTTCTAGCCATTACCTAACTTTGAAGGAAAGTTTGATTAAGAAGATTGACTTAGCCTTAAGAACTTGCTAGACACAATCCTAAGGCTATTCAGCTTCTCCTTGACTTTTATTTCCCTTGATGGATCTACTAAGTTAGATTTATTTATT
Source organism: Macaca mulatta (assembly GCF_049350105.2). Taxonomy (NCBI): domain Eukaryota; kingdom Metazoa; phylum Chordata; class Mammalia; order Primates; family Cercopithecidae; genus Macaca; species Macaca mulatta. The sequence continues at coordinate 104,242,863 of NC_133409.1, forward strand.
TTTAATTTTTAAAATTGACATATAATAATTGTACATATTTATGGGGTTTAGGGTAATATTTCAATACATGCATAAAGTGTGTAATAATTAAATCATCATAATTAGCATATCTGTAATTGTGAATATTTTTCACTTCTTTGCGCTGGAACTTTCAAATTCTGTGCTTCTAGCTATTAGAAAATATACAATACATTGTTGTTAAAATTATAGTTATCCTCTAGTGCTGTAGACCACCACAACTTTTCTCTCCTATCCAGTTGTACTTTTATATTTATTAATCACCTTCTGGCTATTCTTCACTCACCTTACTTTTTCTGGCCTCTAGTAACCAGTATTATACTCTCTACTTCTATGAAATCAACTTTTTAAGTTTCCACATATGAGTGAGAACATGAAGTATTTATCTTTCTGTGACTGGCTTGTTTCACTTAAAATAATGTCTCCAAGCTCATCCACGTTGTTACAAATGACAGAATTTCATTCTTTTTTATGTCTAACTAGTATTCCATTGTGTATATGTACCAGTTTTTTTGTTGATGTTTTTTGTTTTTTTTGAGACAAAGTCTCATTCTGCTGCCCAGGCGGGAGTGCAATAGTGTCATCTTGGCTTACTGCAACCTCTACCCCTTGGGTTCAAGCGATTTTCATGCCTCCTGAGTAGCTGGGATTACAGGTGTGCACCACACCTGGCTGATTTTTTTTTTTTTTTTTTTTTTTTGTATTTTTAACAGAGAGAGGGTTTCACCACGTTGGCCAGGCTGGTTCACAATTTTTAACTTATTCATCAGATGATAGACACATAGGTTTATTTCATATCTTGCCTATTGTGAATAGTGCTGTGATTAACATAGCAGTGCAGATATCTCTTTGATATACTGATTTCATTTTGGAGCTTGACAGTAAGGGGGGGTGATATATATACACAGCAATGAGATTGCTGGTTCATACTCACCATAGTACTGGAAGTCCTAGTCAGAGCAATTAGGCAATAGAAAAAATAAAGTGCATCCAAATAGGAAAGGAGAAAGTCAAACTGTCCCAGGTTGCAGACAACATAGTCTCATATATAGAAGTAAAAGCTCCACTCAAAAAAATTACAACTGAAAAACAAATTCAGCAAAGTTGCAGGATACACAATCAACATACAAAAGTCAGCAGCATGTCTATATATCAACAACAAAATAGCAAAGATATCAATAAATCCAAGAAAGAAATTCTATTTATAATAGCTACAAAAATAAAATACATAGAAGAAATAACCAAGAAGGTAAAAAAGATAAATTATTTATATAAAGAAAATTATAAAATGCTGATGAAAAAATAAGAAGAGGACACCAAAAAAATACATCCCATATTAATGAAAAGGAAGAATTAATATTGTGAAAATGACCATAATAACAAAAGCAATCTACAGATTCAATGCAATGACTATCAAACAAACAATTATATTCTTCACAGCAAGAGACAAAAAGATCTTAAAATGTGTATTTAACCACAAAAGACCCTCAATAACCAAATAATCCTGAAAAAAGAACAAAGTTGGAGGCAAACTACCACCTGACTTCAAAATATACTACAAAGCTATGATAACCAAAACAGCATGGTCTTGGCATTAAAACAGACATATTTACTAATGGGACAGAATAGAGAACCTGGAAAGCCACATATTTACAGCCACCTCATTTTCAACAAAGACACAAGAACATTCAGTGGGGAAAAGGCAGTCTCTTTAAAAAATGGTATTGGGAAAACTGAATATTCATATGCAGAAGAATGAAACTAGACCCCTAACTCTCACTATATATAAAAATCAACTTGAAATTTATTACAGAATTCAATGTAAGATCCAGAACTATTAAATTACTAGAAGAAAACCTAGGGAAAACACTTTTGGACATTCTGGATGAAGATTTTATGAAGAAGCCCTCAAAAGTACAGGCAACAAAAGCAAAAATAAACAAATGGGGTTATATCAAACTAAAAAGCTTCTGCACAGCAATGGGAGAAAACATTTGCAAACTATTCATCTGACAACGAATTAATACCCAGAATACACAAGCAACTCAAATAACTCAACAGCAATAAAAAACAAACAAAGAAAACCCACACAATTCTGATTTAAAAAAGGGCAAATTGGCCAGGCATGGTGGCTCATGCCTGTAATCCCAGCACTTTGGGGGGCCAAGGAGGGCAGATCACAAGGTCAGGAGATCGAGACCATCCTGGCTAACACGGTGAAACCCCGTCTCTACTAAAAATACAAAAAATTAGCCAGGCTTGTTGACAGGTGCCTGCAGTCTCAGCTACTCGGGAGGCTGAAGCAGGAGAATGGCATGAACCTGGGAGGTGGAGCTTGCAGTGACCCGGAGATCACGCCACTGCTCTCCAGCCTGGGCAACAGAGCAAGACTCCATCTCAAAAAAAAAAAAAAAAAAAAAGGCAAATTAGTAGAATGTATCTCTATCAGAAGAAAACAAACAAATGACCATAGGAAAATGAAAAAGTGTTCAACATCACAAATCATCAGGGAAATGCAAATTAAAACCACAATGAGATATCATCTCACCTAGGTTAGAATGAGCAAAAAGACAAAAACTGACAAATGCTGGAAGGATGTGGAGAAAGGGGAACTCTTATACATTGTTGGTGGTAATGTAAATAGTACAGTCTTTATGGAAAACAGTATGGAAGTTCCTCAAAAAACTAAAAATAGAACTCCCATTTATTTGTTAAGAAAGCCAAAGAATCAGTTATTACAGTGACTTATTAGAAAAATTTAATGTGCCTCTTTCATTTGTTGAAAGCTATGTTTCCCAGACTTTGTCATTTGATTTTTTTCTCTATGGGTTTGCCATAACTGGGTGCCAACTACACAATTTTTCTTTAAAAATACTCTCGTACTGTTCCTAAGGAATAATGTCCATCAAATCACAGATTTGATGTGCTATTATATTTTTATAATGTCAAATAAAATAAATGCATAACTGTCATGTACCACTGCTATTTATGTATCACATCAAATCTCATCTACCAATACCATCTTTTGGGAAATGTTGGTTAAGGAAATTAAACCCATGAAACGATTGGCCTCTAGGTCTCCTCAGGTATGGCTTGTTACATGGTTAATTTTCCACAAGAAAAGAAAAAGTTTGCCGATGGCGAAAATGGATGTAGGTCAGAGACTACACATGTTGTTGTTTAGAGAGACTGGAAGATAGAGAGCTAACATGGCAAGTCTGTTCTCTTGGCTTTGCAGAATTTATTTAGGGGATGGCACTGCTTTCTTAAGGAAAGGATAAAAGTGGAGGATGATGCGACAAGAGCTTTTAGCCACCCCCAGAACACTGCCTTGGAGTCACACATCATCAAAATATGTTAGCAGCTGCAAATCCGTACAGGTTCTCAGAAGCCCCAATTCTTGCCTTCCCGGAAGAAATAACTTTACAGAGGGGCATAAGGCAGAGGGAGAGATGAATGTAAGTTTTAGAGCAGGATTGAATGTTTATTAAAAAGTTTTAGAGGAGGAACAAAAGTAAAGTACCCTTGGAAGAAGGACAAGGGGGCAACTTGAGAGATTTGAGTGCACAGTTAACCTTTGACTTGGGGTTTTAAATGTTGGCACGCTTTCTGTGGGTTGTGTCCCTTCTTCCCTGATTCTTCCCTGGGGTCGGGTCGTCCACATGTGCAGCAGCCTGTCTGACCTTGGGAGGGGCCGCAAGCACAGTGTATTTACTGAAGTTTTAGGCATGCTCACTTGAGACGTTTTTCTCATACTAGTTGAGTGTTGAAACTCCGCCATTTTGCCTCCTAGTGACTTGAGGTGTTTTTCCTTTACTAGTCACGTGTTCCTAGAGGAAGATCAAATACCAGTCAAACTCTACCATTTTGTCTCTTAGTGTGCATGCTTGAGCCTACTCACCCAACTCCTGAGATCTTATCGGGAAGCTGCTGACCACCAGTTTCAGGTGTTTCTATCCATTGGGAGACAGCCTTTCCCTGTTGCCAGCTGCAACCAATTATTATTTTAGAGAGGCAGTTTAACAACCTCCTGACCATGACCTGGTGGTTGCCTGATATTCCTGTTGTGCCTGGGGGCCCTCTCCAGCCCTGCTCATGTCAGACTACCTACCTACTGTAACAACCGTAGTTCTATTGTGGTACATTGCATTTATTCAACCATATTTCTTAGATTGGTAAGTTTACAAACAATAAAAGATTAAATGATAAGCTATTATTAAAGATAAATAAAATGAACTAGAGCAAACAGGATTGAAACTTGAGCATATGAAAGAGCAAACATTCTGTAATAGGAAAGAACAAGGGCTGTTATCTGAACTGAAATGTCTAAAGCTGTTCACAATTTCCTTTTGTGCCTGAAGTAATGAAGAGGATTTCTTCTTGGGAAAGATATTTTCTAGGCTTAAATTAGGAGAATAAAACCCTTAACAAATTTCCGAGGTTGGAGAAGTTGTGTGTTAAGTATATGCAGGCCTTCAGGCAGAGAGTGCAAAACAAGGAAAAAAACAGAAGAGTGCTTATGGTTTTCCCCAGTGCCATTTCCCTGGAACCATCTGGAGGAGCCTAACATGGGCACAGCACCAGCTTTAGGACTCCACACGGTTTACTTGCCACTGTGGGACTGGTACCCAGGCCTTATTACTCAGCAAAATTAAATCCCTTTTGGGACAAAATTAGAAGGTAAATTTAATAAACAAAAGTGCATCTGCACATATTACCCCGAGGTTCTGTGGAGAGTCTCAATGGCAGTGTCTAACAGCATCTAAGTGTGAAGTGCATAAACTTTGTTTTATTTTCTTTTAAATTAAGACTATTTCTTCAGAGCAGTTTTAGGTTTACAGAAAAATTGAGCATGAAGTACAGAGAATTCTCATATACTCCATCTATCCCAATCACAGTTGCCCCTCTTATTAACATTTGCATTATGGTATATTTGTTACAATTGATAAACCGCTATGGACATGTTATTATTAACTAATAATAATTTACATTAGGGTTCACCCTTTGTGTTTTACAGTCCTATGGGTGTCTTTTTTTTTTTTTTTTTTTTGATGGAGTCTCATTCTGTGCCCAGATTGGGTTGCAGTGGCGTGATTTCGGCTCACTGCGACCTCTGCCTCCTGGGTTCAAGCGATTCTCCTACCTCACCCTCCCGAGTGGCTGGGACTACAGGTGCGTGCCACCACACCCAGCTAATTTTTTGTATTTTTTTAGTAGAAACGGGTTTCACCGTGTTAGCCAGGATGGTCTCAATACCCTGACCTCGTGATCTGCCTGCATCAGCCCCCTAAAGTGCTGGGATTATAGGCGTGAGCCCAGCCCAGTCCTACGGGTTTTGATTATTTCATGTATCCACCGTTGCAATACCATATAGAATAGTTTCACCATCGTAAAAATTCCCTATATTCTACCTATTCATCGTGCTCCTTTCCCCTTAATCCCTGGTAACCACAGATCTTTACTGTCTCCATAGTTTTGCCTTTTCTAAAATGTCATATAGCTGGAATCAGAAAGAATGTAACATTTTCAGATTGGCTTCTTTCACTTAGTAATATACATTTAAGTTTCTTTTGTGCCTTTTTGTGGCTTGATAACTCACTTCTGTCTTGCTGAGTAATACTTTTTGTAACAATGTAACACAGTTTGTTTATCTATTTGCCTATTAAAGAACATCTTGGGTGATTCCAATTTTTGACAATTATAAATACAGCTGCTATAAACATCCGTGAGCAGATTTTTTTTTTGTGTGTAGGTGTAGGCATTCAACTCATCTGCTTACCTAGGAGCGTGATTGTTGGATCAAATAGTAAGACTACATTTGGCTTTGTAAAAAATGCCAAACTTTCTTGGCCAAATACCAAAAAGCTGAACAGTATCCAGTATCTCATCCCAGCTCCCTTTCCAAAAGCACATGCAAGTCTCATTTCTTTAGGACCCTAATCCAAACTAATAACAGATAACACAGATAGGAATTCAGGTACTGTTCTTTGTACAATTAACTTCCACAGAATTTTTTTCATTCAATCTTAAACACTGATCTGATGAGACTTTATTTTCCCGAATTTGAAGATGAGGAAACTGAGTTTTAGCCAAAGTTTATGCAGTTAATTAGTGGTGGAGATAAACTGGACACACCTCAATCATTTAAAGTCTCATCTGGAATAAGGAGAAATACAAGTTAAATAAACATACAAGTAAACCAGCTACTTCTCCCAATTCAACCTGGAAGTTTTAATGACTAACTTGGCTGACATGTGACTCTTCCTGACAATATCACTATTGAAAAAGTTGATATTTCTCATGTGGAGCAATAGGAACGCTTTTACACTGTTGGTAGGGGTGTAAATTAGTTTAAGGCATTGTGGAAGACAGTGTGGCGATTTCTCAAGGATCTAGAACCAGAAATATCATTTGACCCAGCAATCCCATTACTGAGTATATACCCAAAGGATTATAAATCATGCTACTACAAAGACACATGCACACATATGTTTATTGCAGCACTATTCACAATGGCAAAGGCTTGGAGTCAACCGAAATGCCCATCAGTGATGGACTGGATTAAGAAAATGTGGCACATATACACTATAGAATATTATGCAACCATAAAGAAGGATGAGTTCATGTCCTTTGCAGAGACATGGATGAAGCTGGAAACCATCATTCTCAGCAAACTAACACAGAAACAGAAAACCAAACACCGCATGTTCTCACTCATAAGTGGGAGTTGAACAATGAGAAAACATGGACACAGGGAGGGGAATATCACACACTGGGGCCTGTTGGGAGGTGGGAGCTAGGGAAGGGATAGCATTAAAAGAAATACCTAATGTAGATGACGGGTTGATGGGTGCAGCAAACCATGGCACATGCATACTTACATAACAAACCTGCACGGAGAGCACATGTATCTCAGAACTTAAAGTATATATATATGTGTGTATATATATATATATATATACACACCAGTAGATGACATTTTATCATATGTTTTAAATGTGTAATAAATTTGAATGGCCAAACAAAATAGTAAAAAAAAAATTGATATTTCTCATGCCATAACCCGAGGGAATCAATAATTAACAATGGTGTTTTATTCACTAGAGGATAATTTTATTACCAAGTTGACCTAACATGCAACTAGTCAGGCAACATGTCATTCAAAAATTCTTTTCACTATTCTTGAAGTAGAACAATGAAGTAGTGATGATCCTCTCTGAAACTAGAGAAAGCTGGTAATGGGGTGATATGGTTTGGCTGTGTCTCCACCCAAATCTCACTTTGAATTGTAATAATCCCCACATGTAAAGGGCAGGGCCAGGTGGAGATAATTGAATCGTGAAGGCAGTTTCCCCATACTGTTCTTGTGGCAGTGGATAAGTCTCATGAGATCTGATGGTTTTATAAATGGGAGTTTCCATGCACAAGCTCTTTGCCTGCTGCCATTAAGATGTGACTTTTCTTCATATTTCCCTTCTACTATGATGGTGAGACCTCCCAGCCATGTGGAACGGTAGGTCAATTAAACCTCTTTCCTTTATAAATTGCCCAGTCTTGGGTATGTCTTTATTAGCAGTGTGAGAACAGACTATTACAGTACAATTGTTACTGGTAGAGTGGGTTGCTGCTGTAAAGATACCCAAAAATGTGGAAGCAACTTTGGAACTGGGTAACAGGCAGAGGTTGGAATAGTTTGGAGGGCTCAGAAGACAGGAAGATGTGGGAAAGTTTGGAGCTTCCAAGAGAACTGTTGAATGGTTTTGACCAATATGTTGATAGTGATATGGACAGTGAAGTCCAGGCTGAGGTGGTCTCAGATGGAGATGGGGGACTTGTTGGGAACTGGAGTAAAGGTGACCCTTGCTATGTTTTAGCAAAAAGACTGGTGGCATTTTGCCCCTGCTGTGGAGATTTGTGGAACTTTGATGTTAAGAGAGATGATTTAGGGTATCTGTTTGAAGAAATTTCTAAGCAGCAAAGTATTCAAGAGGTAATTAATTTGCTTTTGATTTTACAGGCTCATAGGCGTAAGGGACTTGCCTTGTCTTAGATGAGGCTTCGGACTGTGGACTTTTGAGTTAATGCTGAAATGAGTTAAAACTTTGGGCAGCTGTTGGGAAGGCTTGATTGGTTTTGAAATGTGAGGACGTGAGGTTTGGGAGGGGCCAGTGATGGAATGATATGGTTTGGCTGTGTCCCACCCAAACCTCACCTTGAATTGTAATATTCCCCACATGTCAATGATGGGACCAGGTGTAGGTATTTAAATCACGGGGCTGGTTTCCCCCATACGGTTCTTGTGGTAGCACAAAAGTCTCATGAGATTGATGGCTTCATCAATGGGAGTTCCCCTGCACAAGCTCTTTGCCTGCTGCCATGTAAGGTGTGACTTTTCTCCTAATTCACCTTCTGCCATGATTTTGAGGTCTCTTCAGGCATGTGGAACTGTGAGTCAATTAAACCTCTTTCCTTTATAAATTACCCAGTCTCAGGTATGTCTTTATTAGCAGCTTGAGAACAGACAAATACAGGGGGATATGTTTTATAGAATTGTTTGCTAAGCCTAAAAGGGAAATTTATAATGTAGAAGTTAATTCTGCACATAAAAATGCTATATAAATGTTTAAATCATTTTTGATTACATCTATAAGAGCAGATCCTGGAAGTTACTGAAATTAGAGTGAATATTTGAAACAGAAAATGATTGAGAATCCTTCAGTGCAGTTTAGCCATTATGTTTTAATTAAAAGGGTCTATATTGACATTCATCGATCATTCCTCTTGGTTCCTTGAAATGTCCAAAACACACCAAGTGGTTTCTAGCCATTGTGTAGAATTCTAAACATATACAAAATATTACACCCAAATGATATATCATCTGGAAATGATGAGCTGCGTTCACTTGCCTTTCTGTGCTCCTCCTCTCCAACTCTATTCTCCAGATATCAGTAAAGTGGAAATTTACAAATTTCTCTAGTCAGCACCTGTATTTCCTAAGATTGCTCTAACAAAGTACCACAAATTGGGTGTGGCTTAACAATAGGACTTTATTGTCTCACAGTCTGGAGGAAAGAAGTGTAAAATCAAGGTGTCAGCAGAGCTATGCTGCCTTTGGACCAAGGATCCTTCCTTGACTCCTCCTAGCTTTTGGTGTCTGTCAGCAATATTTAGTGCTCATTGGTTTACAGCTGCTTAGCTCCAATCTCTGCATTCATCGTGCCTTTCTGTTTGTGTGTCTTTTGGGTCTTCACATGGTTGTCTTGTTATAAGAACATCAGTCATATTGATTATGGACTCACACTACTTCAGTATGGCCTCATTTGAACTAATTACATTCGACACAATCCTATTTTCATATAGCGTCACATTCTGAGGTACTGTGGGTTAGAACTTCAACATCCCTTTTTCTGATGGGTGGCACAATTCAGCCTATAATAGTACACTTCTCTTTTGGTCTGGAAACACAACTTTCTTATGGAAAGCTGCCTTTATTTCAATGATCTAATTCTAATGTGTGAGTCTGCAGCTTCAGTACAGGTATTGAGTACTCAGTACTCAGCTATAGATTGGTCCAGAGGTTGAAATATAACCTAATCTATATCTATCTGAGCCCTTTCTTAGGATTTGAAAAACTGCATCTAGAAAAAATTTGGATCACTTTGTGATGAAAGATGTGAAATGTGGGACATGCTGATACCTGTTTTTAGGCTCATGAAAAAAATCAGTCTCCAATAAATAGGAGCAAAGGCGAGATAAGTGATAAAAGAGAGCCCCTTGACTACAATTATATAAAGTCTTGTTTTGCTTCAGATAATTTGAAGAGTTACTTTCCTTTGTTTACAAAACAAAATGTGTATGTATTTACGTGTGTGTATATCTGAGTCTTATACATCTTAAAATATATACATCTTAAAATATATTCTCCTGCTCAGTGGCTTATCTTTTCACCAGCTTAATGTTTTCTTTTGAACAATTGTGGTTATTCAATGTAATGTAGTCTAATATATCTTCCATTAAAATATTTGTTGAGGCTATGATATATGGTACATACATATTGAGAATCATTATATCTTTCTGTTGTGTGGAGCCTTCTATCATTATAAATGGCTCCCTTTTTCTAATAATGCTTCATATTTTAAACACAACTGTGTATGCTCTAGTATACCTATACCAGCTATCTTTCAATTAGTCTTTAGATATTTCTTTTTCTACTCTTTTACTTTCTGTCATTCTGTGTTCTCATATTTAAGTTGTCTCTATTATGAGGTCCATATAATTACTATTTTAGTTTCTTCTTATGAATATTAGGCTTCTTTTTAATGTTATTGTCGATATATTTAACATTTGTAACATTACTATTTGTTTTATCAGTGTTACACCTAATACATGTTATCTTTTTTTTCCTGTCCTCTTTTGGATTGATCAAATATCTTTTATCATTCCATATATTGTTCCTTATTATCCTGTTATTTATGTATTCCTTGCTCTTCTTTTGTTGGCTGTACTAAATATTATACTATTCCACATTGAATGATTAGAGTTTAATATAAATTGGTACTTCTACTACTTCCTGAAAAATCTAATTATTTTAGAAAATCTAACTCCATTTATTCTAAGGTAGAACAAAGTACCAGGATTGGTATTGTAATCCATCCCCCCTTTAGTATCAAGAAAAAGTTTCTTAGTAGCATGAAGAAAGTTTTAGTTTTTATAATACAAAGGAATGATAATTTTTAAAAAGAAAAAATAAACTGAGCTGAAAAGGGAACTGGATGAACTGAAAAGTACACAGTTGACATAAGTAATCCTATAGGAAACTAAAATTGTCATGGTAGAATTAAAGTTCACAATGGAAAAGCTAAAGAACAAAACTGGGTGGAAAAAGAAATGAGTGAGATGGAAGACAGATTTTAAAAGTGTTCTCAGGAGAAAAATGAAAGAGAAATGATTTAAAAATAATAGAGAGGATAATGAATATGGAAAACAGAAAATATCCAATATTTTGAATAACTTTCCTTTCTCAGAAACAAAAACAGAAGAGAAGCAAAGTCACATAATTTTTTTATCTATGGTTCAAATAAAATTATTATGAAAACAATAGTGCTAGAAGAAAACTAGAAACATGTTTTAAACCAAAGTTGGAACAATGTATTCTAGTTAGACTGAAGCTGAGACTTAAAATCTACCAGTGGGTTAAGATAGGCTGCATGTTTTCATGTCTTTTTTTCCCAACGTATATTTGTATGGAAGTTAAAATACTTCTAGAGTTTGTGAAGATAAAGAGATACAGGAATCCTTTCTGTAATCATGTTCAGATGACTGTTGGAAAAAAGCAGATATAGCAGTGGTTAATGGATATTTTGCATGGTTAACCACACTCTATAACATTGGAGGATACTTCCCAGTTTCCTGTGGAGGTCATTACCAGATATCATCCAAGCTAGTCAACCAGGAGTTGCACCTAGCAGTGAGTTGTAAGAGACATATCATAGAATTTTCTAACACTTCTGCTCAAACATATCCCTCTCAGTTTTAGCATAATCTACTTTGTAAGAATTAGAACATGGATTTCTAGTAACAAGGCATGGTTGAGTCCCAGCTGTATTGTTAAACGATATAGTGAGATTTCAAATTCATGGCATTGTGTTGCAGTAGATTTGCAGCATTTTAAGGTCAACATATTTTAGGTCAAAGTCATCAAGGCAAAAGAAGTTTATGTATTTATTTTGTTAATTTTCCTCAGCACCTAGGCAATGGCAACTGTGATGCCTTGAGTACTATAAATGGAGTTCTAGCTCAGAATAACATCTCTGTGATACAAATGAGTCCTAGGTCTGAGAATTATTGCCTCTGCTAATCCAGACAAAGAATGCTTCATTCAAGCACATAAACACACTGAAGAATTCTGGAAATACTTGGGAGACAGGAAACCTGTGAAAAATTATAACACTTGTGATCATGCATTGTGAGCTTGGTTCAGTTGAGATATTAGTATTAACGAGACCATATCTAAAACCTTAAGATAATGAAGTCCACTATTGTCAGGTTGTACAAAATTAGTAATAACAACAAAACGAACTTCTACAAGCATCTGAGAAGCATATCAGTCAGGATTCAGTTGCAAGAAACAAAAAACATTGCAACTATGTTAAGCAGAAAAGGATTGAATTCAGGATTATCTTTGGAAGTTCTGGAAGAGTAGGCTTTCTGCTAGCCTTCTAAATAAAAACTTCCTAAACACCACCACTCACTGGCCCAGAAAAGGAGCTAGTAATGGTGTTATAATCAGGAAGGGGGAGAATCAGCTGGTCAGCACTTGAAGGCTTCTAAACTTGTAAACATTTCTGTAACTGCAACGCAGGGGTTAGAAAGCTCCCACAACTGCTGCTGAACACTCGTACAGCTGGCCACCGAATTCTGGAATTCTGCTTCATAAAAACTCAGCGTATTTTTCTGTGAATGTGTTTGCTCATAGCAACAGCCAAAACAGAAGTAAAGTGACCTCCTCCTTACTTCCACCATGTAAATATTATGTGAGTATATCTAACTGGTGAATTGTAACGCACATCCAGATCCCTGGCTGCAAAAGTGTTGGGAAAATATAATTCGTAGATTTTCTAGTCTTTGCAGTACTAAAAGCTGCACTAAAGAAAGCTGTAGTAGGTTTTGAATATCAACTTACCATGTCTGTTTTAGCAGGCTTAACAAATTATTTAAAAAACAATAAAAATTTGACCTTTTTTTGTAAAACAAAATGCTAGTAAAAAGTGGAGATTTCATCACAGAATTTTGAAAGGAGAGGGTAGTGACTCAAGAATTATACTTAGCTAATTTTCTTTCCTTTGGGAAAAATATTCTTGAGTGTACGAGGATTCAGAAAATGTTACACTAATGTGTGCTTCTATTAAAAAAGACTTAAAGATTAAATTTGGCCAAATGGAAGATAAACTGAAATGAAAATCTCAAAAAAGGAAAAATTGTGGTATAAAGGACTTATGGATTGTTTAAGGATTTATGGATCCCAGTCCCAGGGATCCAGTCAGATCATGTATTTTCAGGTGAATTTGAAGCCCATAGTAGAATTTGACCCTTAATGTTTCCTTCAACTATTTTTGCTTCAACTATTTCCGCATCTGCTCCTTTGATAATATCAGGAAGAATATTTCTCATTTTTGTCCCATAGTATAGATGAGGACCACTTAAAACCGTAATATTTGTCATTCTCTACTTGTTCTTGCTAACAATAACTAAACTACTTACAAAGTTTGGAAGTTGGGATAGAAGCTTTTACTTCTATCTAAAAAGCAAAACTGTACATAAAGTCATTTAAATGCCAAGGAATTTCTCACGTTTTTCTGTACCTTTAAAGCTCTTATTGAAAGATCTGAGTTTTTGTGGGCTCTATTTTACATTGGAAAAGATCAATAAAGCATCCATGGTAGACATTAACTGTCATCAAGCCTCTCTTTATATTACCTCCTCTCTTGTCTCTGAGTATTGTCCTAAAAATCAGTGCCTACAGTATCATCAGCAACATGGATGGAGACATGGCATAAAATGCACCAATATAAAATAACACCTTTATAAAAACCATGAGTGTGAATGACTGAGTGATGTTTTTCTTCTGTTTTTCTGTATTTTTCATAATGAAATTATTTTTAAGTTTTCCATAATGAAATTATTTTTATATGTAATTCATTAAAGTTTTAAAAAGGTACCATACCATTTTCTATCATGCCAGTGTTATTCATTCTATTACTGTCTAAAAGGCTGTATGATTGTTCATATACATTAAGAATGATTATAAGGCCAGGCGCGGTGGCTCACGCCTGTAATACCAAAACTTTGGGAAGCCGAGGTGGGCAGATCACCTGAGGTCAGGAGTTCGAGACCAGCCAGGCCAACGTGGTGAAACCCCGTCTCTGCTAAAAATACAAAAATTATTTAGGCGTGGTGGTGTGTGCCTCTAGTCCCAGCTACTCAGGAGGCTGAGGCAGGAGAATTGCTTGAACCTGGGAGGCAGAGGTTGCAGTGAGCAGAGAGAGTGTCACTGCACTCCAGCCTGGGCAACACTGCGAGACTGTGTCTCAAAAAAAAAAAAAAATTGATTATGAATACTGGGATTATGGGCAATGGGTGCTTCTCTATACTTTTAAAATTTTTTCAATAAATGTGTATTAACTTTTAAATCTTAACAGTATCTTTAAAAGTCAATTGTACTATTCTATAAATGAACTTTGATGAAAGCTTTGGCTCAAAGCAACATAGGAGTACTCTTAATTTTAGAATTTGATTTTTTTTTTTCTTGCTGAATTAGGGAGTAGATCTCTGATGCTAAGCTTGGGGCACATCCTGTGTCATTCAATATAAAAGTAACATTTCTGGAAAATATAGTGTATAAAACATTTGCTTAAACAATATGCATTTTTTTTTCTTGAGGCAAAACAACCTAATGATTCAATTTTTAAAATATGTATTCAATCAGCTTTACTTTAATTTGAATCTGAGTGACACAGCCATGGTTCATGTAGAAAACTAATGAATTCAGATTTTTAAATGATCATTTTTGTTTTCAAACATTTAATGTGAAATAAAAGCCAAACAGATTTTTTATGAATTTATGAAATTGAATGGACACACACACATCAATAATCTTACATATAAATACATAATATTTAAAGTATTCTTGCTAAGAGATGCAATAGGGCTATTGGTGGAATGTACTGTATCGATACATATACACACACATATATATCTCATATAAAAACTTTTGGAAAATCAAGCAGAATCATGCCTTCATAAAGATGTGTATAAAGTTAAGTAAATTTTCTTCCACTTTATCATTTACTTCTGTCACATTTAACATTTCCAGCATAAAGGCAACGGAACCTGGTAAAAAATATAAAATAGATGGATTTTTTTCAACTATCTCAGACCTCCTTGTTAATCGGTCTTCTTTACCCACTCCTAGTAAATTCTATTCCAGGAGGCCTTCTACTTCCTCAAAACCTGCTGTTTTCTAGTTTTAATGCTAGAAAATATCTGGTAATTTAATTCCTACTAAATTATAGATCATTTAAACAGATCAGATATAGAATGCCTGACATACTTGAAATTTAAAAGGGGAGTTTATTGGGCACAGTGAAAAAATAACAGTATCAACAATAAATGGGCATAGATTGAAGAGATCTCAGTTTTTAGTTGGATCTTTTTATTTGTTAACCTTTTGAGCTTGAGAAAGTCACAAACTCTCCAAGCTTTAGTTCCCTCTTTCATCAAATGATAATAAAACTTACCTTGTAGGTCTAGTGTGAACAATCACTCACTATTGAGTCAGGAAATGCATGGGAATAGAGTTCTAAGGTTAGCTGTTCAGATGTTACTTGTAACTAGCAGAGAATAATATTTTGCACTTTTAATCTGGTGAGAAGGATTGACTAGAGATAATGGTGAGTAAACAGCCTTGGGATGCTCTTCTAGACTTTTCTCTAGAACTCTGTATTTATATTCATCTGAATGATCTAACAACCATATCCAGTTCTGCAATCTCTTCTATTTCATGTTTATTTATGTCCTAAAGTTATTTATCATGGAAGACAAAACCATGGGATGTAAGGACAGGATAATAGCATTACCAGAGATTGTTTATGGATAGCTGTCTAGTTTGGTTATTCCCATGCTTGGTAATCTCTCCAGTGCATCATTGTGACCAGCAATGATGTTTGGGTGCTGCAGAATACAGCTAATGAACACACTTACTAAGCCTCCCTGTTGCTGAACTCAGCCAAAAAGCTGCATATGAGTCTAAACAGATGTTTCTGTTGTTTAGGCCGATGAAGTTTATAGAGTGCATGTTTATCTTTCAAAAGAGAATGTGGAGAGTTCATTCTGTCTTGAGATCCAATCTTTCCGGAGGCTGGACTGCCTAGTAAAGTTGCAACAAAACTGAATGAGCACATCAAGCCATTCTGGGGCTTTCAGAAAAGATGGTCCTTTACTAGTTGGTAGGAAAGAAATGAGACACATGGAAGTTGATTTGCCTTAAAAAGGTTGATATTTTAAAAGTTAGAGCCTGGACAATTGTTTTCATCTTGATAAAGGTACTGACTTTTCAATACATATGATGATTAGAAAATGCTCTTGGCCGGGCATGGTGGCTCACACCTGTAATTCCAGCACATCGAGAGGCTCAATGGTGCAGATCACTTGAAGTCACGAGTTTTGAGACCAGCCTGGCCAACATGATGAAACCCCATCTCTACTAAAAATACAAAAATTAGCCTGGGGTGGTGGTGTGTGCCTGTAATCTCAGTTACACAGGAAGCTGAGGCAGGAAAATCACTTGAACCCAGGAGGTGGAGGTTTCAGTGAGCCGATACCATGCCAATGCACTCTGTCTTTTAAAAATAAAAAAATAAAAAAAAAAAGAGAGAGAGAGAGAAAGAAAGTTCTCTCCATGTCAAGTTAGTAGAAATGAAATAAGCACAAAGCATCCAAATTTCTTATCCATATTTCATATGATTAGAATAAAATTATCCATATAAGGAGTAAACTATCAAGGAAATGAAAATTCCATATATCATGTATGTGAGTCATCTCTGATTTAAAGTGTTGGCCACAAGAAAAGAACATTACTTGTTCAATTCAGCATTTGTCTTCTAACAGTTTAGCAGAGAAGATAGATATGAAAGTAGTCAATTGCAATGCAGTGCTATGAAATATTTATAAGCTCTGCCCTAAAACATTTGTCATTTGGTTACCAAACATCAGATCACTTTCTTATTTTAAAGGAATGAAAAATAAGTGGGAGGGAGGGCCCTGTTGTCCATTATAAAGATAGAAAGGAGTGGACAATACTGCTCTGAACTTTGTCAGTGTCAAGCGTTGGTATGTCACGGAGCATGACTAAAAGCCAGGGCTAGCATCATGGGTGTATGACCCAGGCTTAGAAGAGTTCAACAGTTGGTTTAATGCTCCTAATTTAACGGTTAAATATTAAAACTTAATAATTTTTGGACAAGGAGCCTCACGTTTTCAGTTTGCACTGGGGTCCTCAAATTATGTAGCTGGGCCTGCTAAGAGCACTGCTATCATCAAACTAGAGAGAGTGAGACAAAGTCACGTGGGGAGTTGAAAGGGTTGATGGTGTCTGAGGCTAAGCTGAGGATCCAGTGGTGAGCAGTAAATGTTGATAAGTAGAGGAGTCCTGTTATATGAAGACTTTCCATAGGATGCTAACAGGGCTGTCGAGTGTCAAGAGACAACTTTCTAAGCAAATTGTTTTCAGGGCAGGATTTTAACTGTGCTTTGACTCACTAGCCACAGCACATATTTTAATCCTTTGTACTGATTATATGGGTTACTGTAGCAGTTTCCTAGGGCTACCATAACAAACATCCATATATTGGATGGCTAAAATCACAGAAATTTACTTTCTCACAGTTCTGGAAGCTGGAATTCCAAAATCAAGGTGTTGTCAGGGTTGGTTCCTTCTGGAGGCTCAGAAGAAGAATCAGTTTCATGCCTCTGTCCTTAGCTTCTGGCACTTGCTGGCAATCCTTAAAGTTTCTTGGCTTGCAGGTGCATCACTCCAATTTCTTCCTATTTTTACAAGAACATGGCATGACATTCTTCCCTGTCCATTTGTGTATCTGTATCCAAATTTCCTTCTTATAAGGACACTAGTCATATGTGACTTAGGGCCTACCTTAACCAAGTATGACCTTATCTTAACTTGATTTACTCTTGCAGTGACCCTATTTCCAAATAAAGTCTCATTCATAGGTCCAGGGTCGACATGAATTTTTGGGAGACATGATTCAACTCAATATAGCCACCGAAAACTTTTAAATAAATTCATTTTCTATTCAAGTTATCCAGAATCTTGTTCTGCTATTTTCAACCTTGAATCTTGATGAATACAGGTATTCTTTGCAGATCTGGGTTGGTTAAGAAAAGAAGACAAAGTTACCTGTGACCTGTGGCTTGAACAACAAGTGTAAACTAACCAGAAAAAAAAAGAATAAAGAGATGGCTGATATACAAAGACACATAAGCTGAAGGATAGCAAGGATTCCTCTAGATCTTCAGGTAACTTAGTGTGTATGGAGGGTTTGGGGAATCGGGAGCTGAGATTGGGGAGTTAGTAGATAAGGAACTAAACAGGTATAAAGGGGCTGGACAAGAACTATGTCATCAGTCTGAATGTTACCCATAGGCAGCAGAAGCCATTGATGGGTTTTATATAAAAGTAACATGGATAGATTTGTATTTTGGAAAGATCTTTCAAGCAGCAGTAAGAAGCCTGATGTGGAAGGATATTAAAGAGAGATTTAATAAAGGTGATGTAGTCTAGGAGATGGTATGAACTAAAGTCACGATAGAGTGGATGGCAATTTAGGGGTCGATTGTGTCTCGAATCCATGGGACTGGTGACCATCTAGAAGAGGGAAGTGAGAGAGAGAAAGAAAATAGGGATAATTTCAAGGATGGATGGTGGTGTCCTTCTTTTCTGAGATATTAACCTATTAACTATCAGTTAACCATCATGTTAACCATTTGTTAACCATTTTGAAAATTAACCTCTCCTCATACTTAGCCCTACTGACAATTTGCACCAGCAAATTCTTTGTTGTGTTTGTGGGAAGGAGTATCCTGTAAATTGTAGAATGTGTAGCAGCATGTTAGGATCTACCATCATATGCCAGTAGTGCCCCTCTAACACCAAATGTGATTATCACCAATGTCTCAACAGATTGCCAGATGTCTCTTGGGGCAAAAATCACCTCTGGTTGGAAACCACTGGGTCAACAGGAGGTGGAATAGGTTTAGGGTGGAGGGAAATGAATCTACTTTTATAACTTCTGAGTTTGTGGTGCCTGGGAAACAAGTGCTTGGAGATGTTCACTATGCAGTTGGAGGTAGAAACCTGGAGCTCACAGAAAAGATCTGCACTGTAGGTATAGATTTGAGAATGCCAGGTCTATGTGTGATAATTGAGACTTAGGTAAAGACAAGATTACCCAAAAGGTTTAAGAAGAATGAAAAACCAGGAACAGGCACTTAGGCTCCCCAACATTCAGAGGTGATGGTGGGGGACACTGAGCTCATCAACAAGACCAAGAAGTACAGTCTGAGAGTCTTCTCTTTTTCCTCTGTGCCTCTTAATAAATGCACATTTATATAACCCTTCCAATCACATTTATTAAACTATAGAAAGGGGGGAAATAAAGAAATGGTTTTAGAACCCAAAGCCAGGATTTAGGCTACTTGGAGAGTTTGGTAGGTGGCTGTGGAAAAGGGGTTATATCTCATAAGTAACTTAGTTACAATATCTTTAAAACATTTTTTTTTAATGTCTTCACCTACAAAGAGCATTAAAAGAAAATTTGTAAATGACTGTCTTTAAATTTTTGGTAGTATATTCTTCTGGACAAATTATATGTAATACTGCTGAAAGCTAAAACTTCCAATACACTTAAGAGCTGTTGGGAGGGGGGAGGGATTGCATTGGGGGTTATACCTGATGTAAATGACGAGTTGATGGGTGCAGCACACCAACATGGCACAAGTATACATATGTAACAAACCTACACGTTTTGCACATGTACCCTACAACTTAAAGTATAATAATAATAAATTAATTAAAAAAAAGAGCTGTTAATATTTTTAATTTTTTAAGGCAAATGTTTGAAAAGTGATGAAAATCTCTTACACAAATAAACTACTGAGTAATAGGTGCAAACAAAAATTTACCTTAGAAACTAAGATCACTAAATGACTTCACAAAAATTAACTTTTACCCAACATTGTGAGTAAAAAGCACTATTTCTCATTGTCTGAATGAAACTTTTATTTCATCATTCTTTTAAAATTACACGAGTCCTGCATGAATATGTTATTGTTGTAAAAGATTCAAACCACACAGACAAATTATTTAGAAAAAAACATGAATGTCCCCCTTCTCCCATGTGCCACTCCCCCAACCATTCCCTCCTTTCCACAGATGCAACAATTCTCAGCTGTTCGATGTTCAACCATCTAGTCCCCCAGGCTAGACATGGAGCTCACACCAGAAAATGTGAAACATTCTTTGTTCTTCAACTTGCTTTTTCCCCTTTCCAGATCTTGAAGGCATGAAATAATCTTTAGCACCACATAAACAAAAAAAAGATTTTTTTCCATAATGATAGAATGAGCTAATGTAATTAAATCAGTCCAACATTTATCACAGAGTATTTCAGCTAGCTGATATCTGCAGGATGAATTCAGTGAAAAACATGTTGAATTTTAAAGTCTCAATATTTAGATTTGATAGCTGTGGAGACAAAATACCGTCCTTCATCTCACAGCAACAAGACAGTGACAATATCCTATTTTGCCAGAATAATCTCTTCATTATGAATCAGACATGTTTAGATGTAACATAATGCAATTGCCTGAAAGGAAAATCTGAGAAGCAAGAAGAAATAATTATTTTCTTTTTAACAAAAGATACTTAGATGATTTCTTACTCTTGTTATTTCTGTGCCTGACCCACAGGAGGAAAGACCTAAGAATATTTTCTAATGAGGAATTAAGTTGGCTTAGGAGGAAACTACAGCCTTGACTGGATAATTTCTGTATTTGCTCTGTAATTCCAATTCAACCCTTACATGACAAATGATGCAAATGAGGGTATCTACCGTAAAGCTAATACTTTAGAAATCCTATGGGGCAACTTTCTCCAAGAACATTAACATTAAGCCTGCATGTCGGGGTGCAGTGGCTCACACCTATAATCCCAGCACTTTAGGAGGCTGAGGCAGGAGGATTGCTTGAGTGCAGAAATTCTAGTCCAGCCTGGGAAATGTAGTAAGACTCCATATAGGAAATGTAGTAAGACTCCATATCTACAAAAGTAAAAAAAATATCTAAGGCATGGTGGTGTGTGTCTATGGTCACAGCTACTCTGTGAAGCTGGGGTGGGAGGATCACTTGAGTCAGGAAGGTCAAGGCTCTAGCCTGGGTGACAGAGTGAGAACCCGTCTCAAACTAAACTAAACTAAACAGATAAGATAAAATAAAATAAAATAAAAATAAGCCTTTTTGTTCACCACTGATTTTCATCTCCAAGCAAATGTTCTTGATGCCATGTTCGTATATTGTTACAAATGTGGAGTACTTTCAAATCATCACAGAAAATTGATCTGTTTGTTGCACATAGAGTGATTCTTTCCTAAATTAGACTAACAAAGTGTATTTTGTTCTTCCCTGTCATTTATTAGATAAATCCCATCAATACATTTGCTGTTTCCTTCTGAATAAATCCCCTCTCTGCTATCCTTTTCATTTTATAGTTAGTCAGATCTTTCATCTGGACCCTGTTACTCACCTCCTTGGACATTAAATTCCTCTTTTCCAATGGAATAGGCTACCCTGAGTGTCTTTTCCCCAAGTTAGTGCTGAATACTCACATCAAAGTCTCAATTGGAAGAGGACTGGCTGGGGATTAAGAAGTCCTGGGTCAGAGTTCTAGTTCTGCTCTCACTTTCTGTGCTGCTTTTGGGCAAGCCATTAGTCTGCTTGAGTTTGTTTCCTCATCTATAAAAATTAGGGAGAACACTATCTGCACCACGTGGATTCTTGTGCTTGTTTTGAGGATTAAAAAAGAGACAGGTCTATGTAAAAGACCTTTGTAAGGCATACACATTATACAAGTGAGAATTATTAAAGTACAAGGCGCAGACTGGGCACACACAGAAAAGCTTTAAAATGTTAGTTGAATCAATAGCTCCCACTCATAATTTGCCTCTGTCAGGTGCTTCACATGGGAAGGAAGACAAGAGTTGGAGTGAACTTCCTGGCTCATAAGTATGTTCCTGTCCCTTTCCCCCAAATTCCCCCATCTTTGAGACGAACTAGTACATGCAGATGGCTCTACAGTGAATATGTCTGAATCTTGAGACTCTGCCATTATGGGCAGAGCTGATATGGGAGACACCTTTCCTCACCTGAGCCTGAGCCAAACAGAGTTTCTGGTGTGGCCATTTGGTCTTTGAGAGGAGAGACACATTTTCTGTGTTAGAAGCGGGGTCCATTAATGGCAGTGCTTTAGAGAAAAGCCTGTCAAATTGCTGCTGCTAACATTCTCGGACTCTTGGCTTTACCTTGGTTCTTTTGCTTCCTAAGGCCCATTGTCAAGTGCCTGCTCAGATTTTGTGAGATAAATAACAAATAATACTCACTTCCTAGGGTTTATGGTGTGTTTACAATATTGCTTGGGACTTAGTAAGCATTCAGTAAGTATTAGCTATTATTATTATTAAATGACTTTGAACAATCCATAGCATACATAATGAATATTCAGTAATGTTAGTTATTATTCATGGTAGTCAACTTACATAGCTGTTGCAAGGAATAAAATTAATTAGTGTATGTAACTCACTTAATATGTGCCAAACAAGTAGTAAGTGCTTAATATCTGTTTGCTATTATTTGTATCATATGAATGCTATAATAAATAATTTATGTGTATTGTTCTGACAAGAATTTTTTCCAACATATTTCAAATATTTCACTCTATTACATGGAGAAGTATTTTATTTTCTAGAAAATGCTAATTGCTATTAATCAGTTTTCTTTTTATTGATGGACATTTTGGTAGGTTTAATTTTTCAAAAAGCTGCCACAAATCCATTTATAATCTGCCCTTGGACACGTCTTTGTGTCTTTTTATAGAGTAGAGATCTGAAATTACAGTAGTTAAGCCATAAGGCACATTTAATATTAATAGGAAAAACTGCCAATTCAAGGAGCTGTGCCTATTAACTATTACAGCTACGTGCTTCTCTATTCTTTTACCAATATCATGTTACCAAAGTTTGAAGTACCTGCCAATAGGCTAAGTTACAAGCTCATTACTTTGGTTTGCATATCCTTAATTACTACTGAGAAACATTTTTCAGGCATTTATTGACAATTTGTATTTCCTCTTCTGTAAACTGCCTGTTTTCTATTTTCTTATTTACTATCAGATTTAGAGACTGTTTTCTTCCCAGGCATAATGGATTATTCTTGAAAATCCTGTGGAATGTGTCACCTTTTTTCGTAGCTCCACCACTTCTGGTAATAAGCTAGTGAGAATGAATTATTTTAGAACAATATTTCAAATTAGAATGATAATGAGCTCCTAATTATTAATTTTAAGCAACACTATTAAAAGTGAGGTCAGTAGCATCATCCTCAGTGCAATGTTTTTAGATAAGTGCATCAGTTCTCAGGCCCTCCAGACTACTTCATCAGAAACACTACGGGTGGGCTCAGCAAGCTGTGCTTTAGTTTAACAAGCCTCCTAGGTGATCGAGAAACACTAAACTGGACCATTCAAAGAAGAAAAAATTAGTTAGTCATCCTAAAAATGTATTAAGATTATGATTACATTTGTCTTCCAATATTACTTAATAGAGTCCACATTTGAAAATTATATTGGTAGATTCAACTTGGATGAGTCTCAAGAGAATTATTGCAAGTAAACAGAGCTATTATCATACATAAGGCATGATTCTATTTGCATTACATTATTGATATGGCAAAATTAAAGAGGGCGCAGCACGGTGAGGGGCTCGAAGGTGAATGTGGTAATAAAAGGGCACAATGAGGAATCCCTATGCTGATGGAGCTGTTCTGTATCTTGACTGTGGTGTTAAATACACAAATCTACACATGTGACAAATTGCATAGAACTGAATGCACACACACACACAAGCAAGTACAAGTTAAACTGGGGAAATCTGAATAAATCAATCGATCGCACTGACATCTATATTCTGCTTGACATATTCTAGAGTTCTGTTTCTTTTTCCATTGGGGAAAATTGTGTAAAGTTTTTATTTTATTTCTTGCAACCACAAATGAATCTACAATTATCTTAAAATGAAAAGTTCAATTACATAACAACAATAATAATTCAAATTTTATTAGGTTTAATTGTCATCAATTTCCACAAATATTGATAGGAAACTGAGAAAATGGCTCATGGTCATTTGCACTCTGAATTTGGCAAAATGTTTCAATTCTTTTAGTTATAAGTTTAAATAATGAAAAATATAATAAACATGCTAGATCAAGGGCATTTAATTTCCTATTAAAAAGAAAAAAGACCCAGGGTTTAGAAATTTAGAAATAGCTATAATTCTCTTCAAAGAGTATTGTCTCCCATATTTCAGTCTTACATATATTGTATTAACTATTTCTAGGCTGGGTGCAGTGGCTCACACCTGTAATCCCAGCACTTCGGGAGACTGAGGCAGGTATCACGAGGTCAGGAGTTCAAGACCAGCCTGGTCAACATAGTGAAACCCTGTCTCTACTGAAAATACAAAAATTAGCAAGGTGCGATTGGCAGGTGCCTGTAATTCTAGCTACTCGGGAGGCTGAGACAGGAGAACCGCTTGATCCCCGGGCGGCACAGGTTTCAGTGAGCTGATATCGTACCACTGAACTCCAGCCTGGGTGACAGAGTGAGACTCCTTCTCAAACAAAAACAAAAACAACACAAGCAAACAAATAAAAACTATTTCTAGATAATAATGACAGCAGTAAAATATAGACATGCTTAAAGATGAAAATAATAGCGTATATTTTAATTTTTAAATTTTAGAACTGAGTCGCTAAAAACATTACTAGAAAACATTAGAGTGCAATTTCTGCAGAACAAATGTTTAAAGAACTGTGGGAACTCCTAATTATAGATGAGACTGTAGTTTTCAAATAATGATAAAACATAGTTGCTCAACAATACCAAATACACAAACACTTGCACAATTAACGATTCTAAGAGGAAGAGTGTTTCTGGATCTTTGATTAACCATTGCAATTTTTACATTCTGACACAATTTCTCATATAACCAACCTGCCAATTGGCAACTCTAGGCTGCCAATTCTGTTTATTTTTCTCCCCAGAGATCACCTGGAAGAAGTTCTTATGTTGTACCTATATCAAACCATTTGTTTTGGCATCTTTTTGGAGCCTTGATTTTTTGGGCTTTATTGATTTTGACTTACTGGATGACAATTTTAGATGTTAACTGAACATCTCTTTGAGGCTTGGGTGGTATATTTTAACACAAACCTTTCATCTGTGAACTATTAAAGCCAATAAAGATTGGAGGATATAAAAAAGATGGAGGTGTTTATATTCTAATTCTAATCTTCTTTTTCTTTATTTGGTTGACTTATTTCTGGATTTACCAGGGTAGGCTTCACTCCATTCAATATCCTCTTTCATCTGGGAATTAAAGCCTACCTCAAAAATTTACCAGGACTCTTAGTAGAATTTATCATATTTAGAATCCATAAGCTACAGTTATTTCCAAAATAGTGACTTTTACAAATTAAAAATATTTACATATATCTGTATTCAACATATAATATATTATTGTAAACAACTTGTTTCTACTTATCTGTTCAGGTCTCCTAGTATCCTACTAGGTAGGAGCAGAGTATTGCCTTAGAGATGGATATTTAGTGAATATAGCATGGAAACTGGAACAATATATGAGCTGATAGCTTTGCTTTGGGATAAACTTCTCTGTTGGATTCTATTCTCAGAAAACTTCTGGAAACGTATGTATGTGGTGTGTAGTTTGAGGGAAACTGTACTGTAGTAGTTACTCATACAATAAGAAAATTCCATATTTGAAAAATATGAGACCAACTTTTACTTGTGTGTGTTTTTTGCTGCATTTTGATAATCTCTTTATTTTTCAGAAGCGTGACTATTTCTAACATGGGCTTTGAGCTCCTTTTAAGACCAGTGGGAGAGAAGAGGTCTTTTATGATTTCTGTGTACTGAGTCATAACATACCAAGTTGCTGGTGCCAGAAACTCACACTAGACTCACTCCCCTTAAACAGCCTCTCCAAACAAGTCAATGAAGGGCTCCTAGAACTGTAATTTATGGTACCTCATACATCAATAAGAAAAATGCTGGACTGATTTCAGAAACAAGGGTCAAATGATGACGATAAGAGCAAACAATTTCAAATTGTAATTGCAGCTGACTACGCAGTTGCTGTTAGAAAATACAAATCAGAGAGAACTGCACAGTCATAACTAAGCCAGGCTTCCTTTTATTTAATTGCCTGTTTAAAAGGCAACACTTTCACACTTGGGGGAAACTCTGAAGTGTTTGCATCTTCTTCATAAAATATGCAGTTACATAAACTGAGAAAGAACTCCTTCTTGTCATATATTTTCAAGGAGTGATAAGGCTCGATTATTTGAGCTGATTAAAAACACTAAATACTTTTAGTGAAGGATAAAGTGTTCCTATGATGTTTAGTTACTGCTGTTAGCCTGTGCTGGACTTGAGCTGTCACATAGTAGTGCTGTATAGTTTCATTCTGTTATTCCCACAATAATGCAATCTTTCTTTCTTTTTTTTTTTTTTTTTGAGACGGAGTCTCTATCACCCTGGCTGGAGTGCAGTGGCGCAATCTCAGCTCACTGCAAGCTCCGCCTCCCAGGTTCACGCCATTCTCCTGCCTCAGCCTCCCGAGTAGCTGGGACTACAGGCGCCCGCCACCACGCCCGGCTAATTTTTTTTTGTATTTTTAGTAGAGACGGGGTTTCACCGTGTTAGCCAGGATGGTCTCGATCTCCTGACCTCGTGATCTGCGCGCCTCGGCCTCCGAAAGTGCTGGGATTACAGGCGTGAGCCACCATGCCCGGCCTACAATAATGCAATCTTTCTAGACATCACTGTTCCACTTCATTGCTCGCCATTATCTGTTACCATTTAAATTCCTTCTCATTTTAACTATTGTAGTCTTTACGATTATTTACCAAAATTAAGGTAACCAATTGAAAGGGAAAAATATAATGTCTTAAGTCTTACTTGCTTAGGAAGACATTGAGTCTTAGTAGATTCGCTAGGTGATAGAAAAATTCCAAATATTAAAAAAAATCCTCCAGCATTACTAGACTATATGTTGAAAAAGAAAAATAATGTATCTATATCTTTTTGAAATAAAAAGAAAGTAGCTATTATATGTCCTGTTTCTTCTTCTGTCCGATTTACAGCAGGCTGAATCACATTCTACTCAGTCAGGGAAGCTTTTTGCCCTACTTCAGGCAGAATTTTCACAGGCATTTCTCTTATCTAAGCCTCTCTATGAACCTTTCCTCTATTTCTGTTTCTTTATCTAATTTGGGAGATAAGCAGGCTCAAAAACAAACGAAAAGGGCTGCCAAAGAAATAATAGAGGCTTTTGTCTCTTTTCTGAATTGGAACCTTCCTACCCGCTAATGTAGTCTAAATTAAAAAGCAGTGAGTCACCCTTTTCTATTATTTGCATGAATCCCACACCTGTTGCCACCTTTGCAGAAAAGGTCACTCTGAGAGTGATGACGCATGCTGCCTACCCTCTTCAAGGACTTTCTAGCTGTCCATGCTCATCAATAGCATCCATAAAATTCATTCTGCATGTCACTTTCTTCAGTCTAGGTCCTAGAAATCGGTAGACCTGTGCTGCCTCTGAGTAAGGATCTTATTTGACTTAAATTCCCCTGAGTAATTCAGGCATGTGATGCTAACCCCAAGTACCCTAGAAAAAAGCCTTGAAAGTCAATATGTGTAAAGCAAACCACTTTTGATTTGCTAGCAATTGAAAAGGCAATAGCATACAGTATCCTCCATTCTTTGTCAAGAGAAAATTTGAATGTATTCTGTTGTTATTGTTTAAGAGAAGTGAGATATTGTGATACATTTACATTTGTCGCTTAGAATGATAGCAATAGTTATAATGTACTACATGACCATTGCTGTGTAAATGATTTAATTTACTATCATATTTGACCCTCACCCAAAGACATAGGTGCTGCAGTCTCCTTTTCTTGAAATAAAAAAAAAAAAAAACAAAACTGAGGTTTGGGGAGATTAAACAGTTGATCATCACACAGCTAATAAGAACTGATAAGAACTGGAGGTGTAATTTGAATCAAAGGCTTTTCTTCTCCAGTCTGTGTTCTTTTCCATCTTACTGTACTACCTCAGAGAAAAAGAATCATACTAATTCTGAATCTGCTTTAACTGAATTTGTGATCATTTAGTTAGGTAGAGCTAGCATTTATTCACCCTTGTACTCTGAGGCTAAATTTATTAATTCAAGAAATATTTACTGAGGGAGGGTTATGTACCAAGTGATTTTCCTCCTAAGTTCTTCAGATATTCATCAATTTTAGTAATATAGACACCAGTTTCAAGACAAAATACTCATTTCCCAAGCCAACATCAAAGACAATTATTTCATCTATTATCAGTTGTTGGAAGATTAGCCCATTAGATGTCTTTAATTCATTCTGTTTCTACTTCCAGGCTTGAGTGTGAATCTGAAATATTATGTAACTTTTTGAAGCAGACTCTTTAAAGACCAAAATTCCTAGTTTCCACCACAAGATAATTAAAGCCATCACTATTAAAAATTTTTAAAACTTAAAAAAATGGGCCGGGCGCGGTGGCTCAAGCCTGTAATCCCAGCACTTTGGGAGGCCGAGGCGGGCGGATCACAAGGTCAGGAGATCGAGACCACAGTGAAACCCCGTCTCTACTAAAAATACAAAAAATTAGCCGGGCGCGGTGGCGGGCGCCTGTAGTCCCAGCTACTCAGGAGGCTGAGGCAGGAGAATGGCGGGAACCCGGGAGGCGGAGCTTGCAGTGAGCCGAGATCGCGCCACTGCACTCCAGCCTGGGCAACAGCGTGAGACTCCGTCTCAAAAAAAAAAAAAAAAAAAAAAAAAAAAAAACACCTTAAAAAAACACTTAGATTCCATGATAGTGATGTTACAACACATTTAAGTTGCATGTCTTATAACTCTATGCTAAATTAAAAATTCTTTTTTCTCCATTTTGATGGAATTAAACTGCTATTGAATCTTTCCATGAAGACAAGCTAATCTTGCTACAGGTGTTCTTAATCTCTAAAATATGATGAATGATATTTATGAGAAGAATCATAAGACTAAGTAAAGTTAATAAACAGGAAGACAAAGGGAGAAAGAAGGAAAAAATAATGGCTAAAGAAAGTAAACAAAATTTTAAAAGACTGGGGAGAAGTAAAGAAGATGCAAAATAAGGGTAGAATTCTAAGCTCATGGAACATCAGGGGCAGCTTACAAAGAATCCTTTTTTTTGTCTCTCTTAGCATGATCTTGAACATATATTGACAACTGAAGTTCATCAGTGAAAATCTCACTTTTGCTAGCCCTTTCCATGTCTCAAATAAATGAAGTGAGGCTTATGGCTACTTGATAACACTTATAATACAGGGTGCTCTGTTAAGGAGCTCTCACAGGGCCTTGCTCTCCTTGAGGTGCTCCTAAGCCATCTAGAGAATGGAATAGATGTAAAAATAAATAAATTAATAAATTAATTAAATAATTAAATAAAAACACCTCTCTGTTCTTTGCCAATCTCAATGCAATCCTTCTTATTTGTTCCCTCATTCATAGTTGTTCATTCATTTAAGAAAATATATACTGAGAACTAAAAACAATGTAGTGGGCTCTACAAAACAATTTTTAAAAAGTACACACAGGATCTTGCCTAAATATTTCCACATTAAATACCTTCTCTGAGTGTTTTACTGGACCATCAACCCCAACAAATACAAAACTAAGCTCAGTATGCTCTTCCTACCATGCCCCATCACTAATCACCCAGTATTTCCACCTCCACCAAATCTGTTCTTCCACTAATAGCTCATGTTTTTGTTACTGGTAAAAACCATCCCCTTTATCATCTAAACTAGTAACCTGAGAGTCCCTTTTCTGGTTTTTTTTTTTTTTTTTTTTGCTTCCTCTCTCTACTTCTCTAATCAGGCATTAGGTAACTTCGATTCTGCTCCTGATTCGATCTCCTTCTCTCCACCCTCTTATCATCTCTTACCTGAACTTACCTGAGATGATGCTCCTATCCAACGTCTCCTCCAGTGCCTTTTTTTCCTCCCTTTATATACATGGTAGCCTGAACAATGCCCTTAAAATTCAAATTGCATCGTATCACTTTCTTGCTAAATGTCCTACTCCTCCTTACGAAACAAGAAATAACATCTCTTAAAATTGTAGAGAAATACCTTCACATCTATTTTATTTACATATCTATCTACCTACTAATCTTTTTAATTTTTATCTTAGCATTCTTTTCCATGAATGCTTGGCTTGCATTATGTTGTAATTTTCTTGAAATATGTGTTAGAAGTCGTATTTTTAATCCTTTATGGGAAGTAGAAGATCATTGAATTTATTTTAATAAGTCAGAGACAAGACCAGCGTGTGATTTACAGGGATGAATAGTAGCAATTTGAAAAATGGACCAGAGAACTCAGAGGCTAGAAACTGAAGGAACGAGCTGCAGTAGGTGGTTACTGCAGTGTTGTTGAAAATCTGAGCCAGGGCAGGAAAGGAGATGCAGTGAGATGACATGCATGAGATAAGGTTATATATGAACTCACCTGAGCTGTTACGATTCACATTATCAGGCTGGTTGCATGGCATAACACTCACAATGGAAAATGGAAGGAGCAGAAAGAGTAGAGAGTCTATTAGGCGTTTCTTAGAAGTTAATATGAGGAGATTAGTAGAGAAGTGATATGCAGAAAACCACTATAGAAATAAATAAGAACCATTTGCACTTAACATAGGCATTGTGTAAAATAATATTTCTAAGATATTCACGTATCTTTTGGTCACCATATATTTCAACCATTGCTTGATTTAATTTTACAGTATTAATTTGTTAGCAAACATTTTATACAATTTTTAGGAATAAGTAAATTGTGAAGAGTTACAATTCTTTCCAGTTTGAAGCCTGAAGAGTTATACTTCTTTCTAATTTGAAGCCGTGTTTTATGCTGAACACTGTATGCAACCCTGTGGAAATAAACAAACACAAGATAATCCCTACCCTCAAAGGAAATTATGAACTCATTGAGGGTTTTTAACAAGCAAAAAAGAAATCTAAAATTTAGTCAATTAAGTAGAAAATGTAGGCCCCCAAACACTTTCCTCTTAAAGGCATATAACCAAAGCATGAAAAAAGGGATACTTAATTTGTTTTGCTTAATTTATTGGTTACCTACTAGAACTTGAGGCCCCAAAACACTAAACAAAAAGGAAGTATTCATGGGAAATATTCAACATGCAAAACATGCCTGCCAAGAAACCAAACAACCCACACATAGCCAATAAAAGTGAAGACTCTTACTTCATACTCTAAATGCCTCCAGACTGAATCTGTGTCAGGGGGAGAACATTTCACAGCTGTGTAACTTCTTTTTAGGGAGATTTTTCTGCCAGTCTCAAAACTCTGTAACACAAATCATTACCTAGAGAAGCACACCCGAACTTCTTAAATAATGAAGGGAATGTATAGGAATGTTGTTATTTTAAACTTTTAGGGAAGAGGATGCTCTGTTGAGCATCTTTGCAACTCTTAGCATTTTAAAAAGATCATTTTCAGCATTATGACTAGGATTCATGTATTCTAATTAGAAAACCTAAAATCCAGGGTATGGTCACATTAGAACCAAAAGAAATACTTTGTAACATTTAGCTTTGTACTCTTTAAACAGCTGTCATTAAAAATAAGAATAATTTTATGTGTTCTTTACTACAAAAATGTAGATGTGGGATATTTTCCAATCCTTTAATAAAGCAAAATTTGTGCAAAAATGCGATTTTTTAAGTTTTTGTTTGCCTTCTAACACACACCATAATCAAAACCATTACTCACTGACTTGAGGATAAGTTACTCATGTCATTTCATACAATTTTGACAGTAGTTTATTTTTCTCTTTTTTCTTCTTTTCCACCCCTTATGGTTATAAATGATTATTCAGTGTTTCTTACCTTTCTCTAATGTTTAATATGCTATCCGAGGTAGACATAATGAAAGAGCAGTATGGAATAAAGAAGTATTTATTGAGAAATTAATTTCTATAAAATGTAGTAGAGAAAATTTAGAGAAGAAGCATATTCGTATTGAAATTGCCACAATGAAATTTTGCTGCTGGGTAAAAGGATCATAATAAAATGTGTCCTGGATGCCCTTGAGGATGTGTTGATCATAGTGACTTGCATCTAATCAACAGTATAGAAGGTTGGGGGACTTTATCATGGACAAACCTGGCAGACAGCACCTTAACCAAGTGATGAAGGTAACATTCCCAGTAATAATTCATGCTTACATTGTATCACTCTTGACATGATATGTGATGGTCACCTCTCCCTAAATCTATTTCTTCAGTCTAATCATTCGAAAAACAGCACACAAGCCTGAACTGATGGATGTTATACAAAATATCTGACCACTACTCCTCAAAATTGCCAAGGTCTTAAAAAACAACAACCACAACAACAACAACAACAACAACAAACTGAGGAACCATCACAGATTAGAGGAGGATAGAAGGCCGAGGACTAAATGCAATGTGGTATCCTCGACTGCATCCTGGAACAGAAAAAGGACATTAGTGGAAAAACTAGTGGAAGCTGAATAAAATTTGTAGTTTAGTTAATAGTAATGTACTTATGTTATTCTTAGTTTTGACAAATGTACTATGGTTATGTAAGATGTTAACTTAAGAGAAAACTAGTTAAAATGTGTATGGAACCTGTACTATCTTTGTAACCTTTATGAAAATCCAAAATTATCCTAAAATTTTAAAAAATGATTATACACCCCCACACCCTCAATCAGGGCTTAATTACAATTTTTAAAAAGGATAAAGAAGCTCCTTTATAGAAATGGGAAACTTCTTTTCATGGACAAATAAAACATAGTTTCTTGATGTTTAAATCTGGGCTTGATGTCAGAGCACCTTTGAGATTTTAGTTGTGTTAGAAATTTAAGCAACCCAAACAAGATTTTTAGATTTACCTTTGTGTATGCAGAAAAACAATGGTATGTAATTCATGAAAGTAATATTACTCAATTTTCCTTCCATTTGTTGTTTATTGACTACTAGCAAGGCATAGGGAATACTAGAACATTAGATTCACACATGGAGCAAACTGATACCCAGAAAATTCATTATCAGGCCTGAAAACAAAGTATAATTCTTCTGACTACTGAGCTACAATTCTTCTAGCACACCTTGGAGCCTGCTAGACCAATCCCATAATTCCATAGGGGCAGGTAATATTTTGAGTGGAGAAGCCATCCTCTTTCTCAATGGAATTTTGAGGAGGCAGTGAAGGGACAACATTAAAAACTTACCAAATGGTGAAAGATTATGTAAATTATGGACCTAATTTGCAGCATCTTTGATGGAGATTTTGATTATTCTCTTTGCAACCCTATCTAGTTTAATTGCTGGGATCATCAGAGTTGTGCATTAGGGATAATAAAAAAATTACTTGCAATGTTCTTTTTAAGATTGATGTAGTAGACAGACTCTGAGATGACACCTAATATTTCCCCATCTATAATGCTCTGGGTAATCCGCAGGCAATTAGTGTAGTCTTGACTTAGTGACTCCCTTTCAGTGAATAGAGTGCAGCAGAAGTGATGAGATGTCACCTCCTAGATTGGGTTATAAAAGATTGCAGCTTTTCTCTTTGGGGTGCTTAGGTTTTTTCATTCTCTCTGGAATCACTTACAGCTTAGGGGAGTCCAGGTGCAAATCAAGAGGAGTCCTGTGAAAAAATCCACAGGCCCGAAACAATCTGTAAATGAGCTTGAAAGTGGGTCTTCACTAATTCCCCATCCACCAAATTCAGCTGTGACTGTAGCACATGAGAAACTGTAAGCAGAGCCATCTAGCCACACTATGCCTGAAACTGATCTGCTAAAACTGTGAGATAACAAATGTCTATTATTTTTAAGCTGCTAAATTTTGGATAATGTGTTATAAGCCACAGTAGATTGCTAATAGAGTTGATACAAGGGATGGGATTTTAATCAGATACCCACATTTATTTGATGTTGCAGATGTTTCTATAGTTGTCTAATGTATTTTTTATAAAGAGTGATACTGGGAGAGTATAAATCACTTATTCAATTTACCTTTCAGAGAGCTATGGTTTATATTTTTCTTGATACTCTAAAAAATATTTTGGGGAGCCCTAATTCTTTCCTTTGTTTTTGTTGTACTTAAGTCCATCTTTAAGACTACAGAATTTAAACTGAAAATAGAAATTGAGCCTCAGTTATAATCTGTGATTATGAAAATGTTTTAATGATATAACAACGTATCTTTATGCCAGAAAACTTCTCTTGAGAAATGTAGTGAATTAACTGTCTTATATTCATTTAAAAAATATTGCTTGGCAACACATAGAAGTGTTTACATTTATAAGAACACCAGACAAATACTTTATTATTGGCACAGTAACTCATGTAATGCTTTCAAAAATGTCTGCTTCTTCTTTTTGTTCTTTCTACTGTAATCAAATCATTTTTGCTCATATCTGAACAGTTTAATATTGCTTAATTATTTGCTCTTTCACATTCATATATCTTGAATGTAAGGCCAGATCAAGTGTTCCACCACAACTTATGTCTCCTATATCTATATCATCTATATAGATGTATGTATACACACAAACTTATATGTGAATCTAGGTATAAATATATACATTTTTGTGCAGTATGTATGTAAGTACATATATATATATATGTTTAACTCTTCATTGCCTTTGTATTTATAACATTGTAAAAATAACAGAGCAATCTCAATTTTATGTATTGCTGTGGTTCTAAGATGGGGACACAGTTTCCAGAGTATCTTCTGGAAACTTTCTTAAATAATGCATATTCATAAGGTAAGATATGTGAGTTTAAGCAAACTTTCCTAGATGATTCTGCTATTCAGTTTCAGATGTACGAATGTAGTTCTAAGGAAATTTTGTTTTCTCTTTGAAATAACAGATTTTTTATCAATTTGTTTTGTTGAGTTTAAAAAAACATATCCTAGGAATTATTATTATGGAACAGTTATGATGGGACATACTGAAAACATTAAACATGAGTGCTGCCTTTGGGTGACTCACAGTCTGGGGAAGGGATAGAGAGAAAGTCACTACCCCACAATTTTGTGCTTTATGTATACAGCATTTTTTAATGTATGGTCCAGAAAAAGTGACTCAACACTGCCTGCCCTAACAGTTGGCATAAGCAGAGAGATATGAGCATTTTTGTTCTTGTCACCACATATTCCCTAGATTACTATGATTTTGTCATGTTTGCCTTTCATTTTGAGATGTTGACCATTATTAATTGCAGTATGATCAACAGATAGAGAAGCTGGGAGAGTTTAATGCAGAGGCATTATGATTATGATAAAAACATAAAATGAGCTCATCAGAAGTGAAAAATTATTTGACTTAGGAAGAATTCAGAAGGACAAAGGACAAATTATTCAAAATGTCAAATGTTATCTATATAGCCAATGATAGGGAATAGTTATAAATGAAATTTTAAAAATATTCACTATGGCTAAGAAGATCAGGATCAATGTGAAATGCCAATTGACTTAATGTTATCTCAAGTGAAGATAAGACTTTAAGAAGGTACAGATGAAAGAACTGGTGATTTTTTTTTTCCTGAAAAACCAGGGTGACTCACAGGCTCCTGGCCACTTTTCCCTTCTGTACATCATCAAATTGTGTGGTGGTGCATGCTAGATGCTAAGGAAGAGACTTGCTGTGATCTTTATCAAGAGAGGCATTATCTGCATCAGCCAATTTTCATATGGATAAACCTAGTCTAGTTTCCAACCTAGTGGAAAAAAAATGCCTAAGGAAAATATATAAACAACAAGAAGAGCATGACTGTTTTAAAACTTCGAAGGACTCAAATGACTACACATTCATTTTGTGACGATGCAAATGAATTACATGAGCCAAAACCCTCTTAGTTATTCTAGGCTTTAGCACAAAAGGGCTTCTGGAAGTAGAAGATATGTACGAGTTTCAGAGAAATATTTATAGTTTAAACAGGAGAAATCTTTAGAGTACCTTGTCACTGAGGGTGAAGCCTCCACATTGTCTTTTGGACCCCATGGTGGTCTCTTCTTAACACTTTGCCCCAATTTCTGCTCCCTAAGCCTCCCTTCCCACTGGCTCTGTGTATTCTTGTAACTACCCTCTGGCCTGTTCTTGCTAAATTCTTTCTCTTATCTGTAGCACTTCACCTCATCTTCTAGTTTTGGTCTGTCTCCCAATTTCTTTAGTTGCAAATCCCTTAATCATTTATTTAAAAACAATAGAATGTGTTTGAGAAGTATGGATGTAATGTTCTCTCTTTTACATGGGATCATTAAAAAAAGCCCTCTGGATCAAAATGCACTTTGTATAGCTGAAGTCATGATTTCTACACGTCACTCATGTTTGATAAAAAGCACTAATTTCTTATAACATACAGTGAATGTTTTCCACATATGATCTAGAGGGATATATGTAACAATATGTTGTTTGTTTTATAAAAGATATATAGTAGTATGAATATAATAATCTCAATTAAGTTACAAGTTAGCTGTAGTCACATGTATATTATTTATAAGAGTAGGAAACATGAAGATAAAATGTAAAAGCCATAGAGTAAGCTTTTTAACTTACAAACAGATGTGACATTGTTTAATCTACATGTACCCTGGAAAGATTGTATGGGCGTTTCTCATATTCCTTCTGAAGTTTCTAGCCCAAGTTGTAAAGGGCTGTGTAAACCTTCTACATACTTATCAGCAAAAATTATTTTATCCATTGCTAAAATTTAGTCAGTTTGAGGGTGAACCAAAGCAGCTGTTAATACCGTGTAACTTTGCTTACTCTATGGTTGAAGTCAGGACATAGAGAAGGGACTGTACTGTATTGCGAACAAGGCTTATTCCTTGAAGCTTAACTATTACATGTCTTTGTGATAATCAATGCACATTTAAGTCATTTACTACCCTAAAAGTGATTTATACTAAATTACCTAACCATTTTCAACCAACCAATTTTGAATCCTGCTAGGATTTCAAAGAAGAGTAATAAATAACCCAAGATTTGGTCAATAACCCTTATGGAGGAAACAGAGAGGGAAAAAACAAGTCATGGTAGATGTCTGATAACTTTTGTAACATACATTCCTACCATTCCTACATTCCCGTACTCTGTCTGTTGGACTCTGACTTCCTTGGTTTTCTCAACTCAGGGAGTCTGATGCCTGTTTATGAAGGAGTTCCTCCATTCTGTGCTGCCCCTGGAAACTCTCAAGGCAGTAAGCGGGGCCAACCATAGGGACTGTTTTGTTTCCCTTCTCTCAGGAATCACTCTTCTTCTTTGCCAATGTTCGGTGACTTCAAAACCTTGTTTCATGTATTTTGTCTGTGTTTTTTTTTTTGTTTGTTTTTTGTTTTTTTTTTTCTGTTGTCGTTGATTTAGTTAGGAGTATAAATCTTGTCCTTCTTATTTCATGTTGGCCAGAAGTGGAAGTCTTGTTTTGTTTTAATTAAATGGTTGGATTTTCCTGGTTTGCACTAATTGTAAGTCAGCTGCCATTATGATCCATTTTTTTATTGTTGTGTTTGAAATGAGTTAGGGGTTGAGATTCACTTTCTTTTTTCATAGATATTCAGTTGTTCCACCACCATTCATTAAAAAGAAATTTATTTTCCTGTTGAATTTATTTGCTACCTTGGTTGAAAATCAATTGAGCATAAATATGTGGGTCTAGCTTTGTCATTATTCTGTTCTATTGACCTATTATCTCTTTATTTAGATATTCTTCAATTTCTTTCAGTATTATTTTAAAGTTTTTAAAGTTTTAAAGTTTTTAAAGGCTTGCATATATTTTGTTAGATTTATTATTAGAAATTTGAGAGGTTTGACACTAGTAAATAGTATTTAAAAATTGTATTTTACGGTTGTCTGTTGTTAGTATATAAAAGTACAATTCACTTAGTTCTAGTCCTATTTTAGATTACATAGCATTTTCTAAATACATAATCATGTTGTCAATGAGTAATAAAATTTAATTTCTTCTTGTCTCATAGTTCTGCCTTTTATTTCTTTTTCATGAACTTGGACAAGAATGGAGAATCTTTTTCTTTTTCTTTTTTTTTTTTTTGACGGAGTCTCACTCTGTTACCCACGCTGGAGTTCAGTGGCGTGATCTTGGCTCACTGCAGCCTCTGCTTCTTGGCTTCAAGTGATTTGCCTGCCTCAGCCTCCTGAGTAGTTGGGACTGCAGACACGCCACCACACCCAGCTAATTTTTTGTATTTTTAGTAGAGATAGGGTTTCACCATGTTGGCCAAGATGGTCTCGATCTCCTGACCTTGTGATCCACCAGCTTCAGCCTCCCAAAGTGCTAGGATTACAGGCATGAGCCACTGAGCACAGCCAAGAATGCAGAATCTTTTCCTGTCCCAATTTTAGGGGGAAAAGATTTACTATTTCACTATTGAGTATGAGGCTGTTGACTTTTTATATGTAACCCAAATCAGATTGAAGAAGTTTCCTTCTCTTCTGAGATTGCAAAAAGTTTTTGTCATAGATAAGTGTTAAACTTTGCCATGTACATTTCCTGCATCTATGAAAATAATCAGAAGGGGAGTGGCCAAGTGGCTGCCTAGAAGCACTTAGGTGTCTGTCTCTCAAAAAGAGAAACAGAAGCGGTGAGTAAATACAGCACTTTCAACAGAAACATCCGGGTACTCTCAATGGGACTAGTCAAGGAAATAACTTGACCCACAGAGAGCGAAGAAAAGCAAGGCAGGACAGTGACCCACCTGGAAGTGACACTGAGCCAAGCGAACCTCCCCTATCCAGGGAAGTGGTGAGTGAATGTATGACCCCAGGAAAGCATGCTTTTCCCATGGATCTTTGCAACCCTTGGGTCAGGAGATCCTCTTGTGAACCCATGCCACCAGGGCCTTCACTCTGGCACACAGAGCTACATGGAGTCTCAGCAGAGCAGTCAATAAGGCATACACAGAGACTCAGGAGCTTCAGATACTCTGACTCCAGGCTTCCCAGCCAAAGTAACTGCAACTCCAGCAAAGGAGCAGTTTAGACCCCCATACATACCCCTAGGAAAGAGGCTGAATCCAGGCTGCTAAGGAATGATGTTCTGCAGGCCCCACTTCCATGGTGCCTGACAGGAAAAGACACACTGGCTTGGAATTCCAGCCAGCTACCAGTGGCAGTGTTGCACCTCCCTGGGACAGAACTCCTCTGGGGAGGGGCAGACCACCATCTTTGCTGTTTGAGTGACTTAGCCGTTCCAGCATGTGGGCTTTGTAGAGTTCACACCAACAAACAGCAAAAGGGATCCCCCAGCGCAGCAGGGCTGCTCTTCCTGAACATGGTAAGACTGGTTTAAAGAACTCACTTAAAGAGTGAGTTCCCAATCCATTCCTCCTCACTGGGTGGGATCTCCCAAACAGGACCTCTAGTCACCCCCACTGGTGTTCTCTGGCTGACAGAGATTTGAAAAGTCCTGGTGACAGAGCTCCCAGACAGTGATATGGACTGCCATCTTTGCAGCTTGGGTGTCTTAGCCATTCCAGCCTCCAGGCTCTAGAGACCCCAAGCCAAGCAGGGGTGGAAGTGGTACCCCCGCACAGCATAGCTGCTCTACAAAAGCATGACCACACTGCTTCCTTAAGCAGGTCCTCAATCTCGTTCCTTCTCAGTGGGTAGACCCTCCCAACCAGGGCCACTGGCCACCCCCATTAGTGTTCTCTGGCCTCCAGATATTTGAACACTTTCTGGGACAGAACTCCCAGAGGGCAGAGTGGGCCGCCATTTTTGCTATTTGGACAACTTAGCAGTTCCCAGGGGCTTTGGAGAGCTCAAACTGACTGGGGATTGAAGTGGTACTCCAGCACAGCACAAGTAGACCCATGGAAACATTGCCAGACTGCTTTTTTAATTGGGCCCCTGACCCCACTCCTCATCACTATCTGGAGCCTCCCAACCAGGGTCTCTGGCTACCCCCACCAGTGTTCTCTGATTGTCAGAGGTTTCAGGCCTCCTCAGGACAGAGCTCCCAGGAGGAGGAGCAAGCTGCCATCTTGCTGTTTGGGCAACTTAACCATTCCAGTCTTTGGGCTTCAGAGTGTCTGAGGTGACCAAGGACTGAAGTGGACCCCCAGCACAGCACAGCTGCTCTATGAAAACATAGACCACTTTTTAAAGTGCATCCCTGATCCTATTCCGCCTGACTGGGCAAGGCCTCCCATCTAGTGTCTCCTGCCACCACCTACAGGTGTGTTTGGTCAGGCAAGAGGTCCATACCTCTTTGGGATGGAGCTCCCAGAGGAAGGGGCAGGCTGCCATCTTTTCTCTTTCACAGCCTTTACTGGTACTCCAGGTACGAGATACCTCCAAGTACTAGGAATTCTGATTAGAGACTGGAGCAGACCCCCAGCATACCACAGCAGCCCTATGGAAAAGTGGCCAGACTGTTAAAAGAAAAAAAATGCCACAGTTCAGCAACCTCAAAGATTGAAGGTAGATAGCCCACAACGATGAAAAATATTCAGCACAAGAACCCTGACAACTCAAAAAGCCAGCGTGTCCCCTTTCCTCCAAGTGACTGCCTCACCTCTCCAGCAAGAGTTTAGGACCAGGGTGAGGCTGAGATGGCTGAACTGACAGAGTAGAATTCAGAATATGGATAGGAACGAGGTTCACCAAGCTAAAGGAGTATGCTGTAACCCAATGTGAGGAAGCTAAAAATCATCATAAACCATAACAGGAGCTGACAGACAAAATAGCCAGCATAGAGAAGAACATAACTGACTTCACAGAGCTGAAAAACACAGTATAAACTTTTCATAATGCAATCACAAGTATTAATAGCAGAATAGACCAAGTGGAGGGAAGAATCTCAGAGCTTGAAAACTACCTTTCTTAAATTAGATAGCAAGACAAACACAGAGAAAAAAGAATGAAACAGAAAGAACAAAACCTCCAAGAAATATGTAATTATGTAAAGAGAACAAATCTATAACTGATTGGTGTACCTGAAAGAGATCGAGAGAATGGAACCAATTTGGAAAATATATTTCAGGATATCATCCATGGGAACTTCCCCAACCTAACT
The DNA here is from genome assembly GCF_049350105.2 of Macaca mulatta. Classification (NCBI taxonomy): domain Eukaryota; kingdom Metazoa; phylum Chordata; class Mammalia; order Primates; family Cercopithecidae; genus Macaca; species Macaca mulatta. Next base: position 104,283,955 of record NC_133409.1, read on the forward strand.
AGAGAGGTCAACATTCAAATTCAGGTAATCTGGAGAACCCAGTAAGATACTCCATGAGAAAATCATCCACAAGATACATAATCATCAGACTCTCCAAGGTCAAAATCAGGGGAAAAAAATGTTAAAGGCAGCTAGAGAAAAAGGCCAGGTCATCTACAAAAGAAAGCCCATCAGACTAACAGTGAACCTCTCAGCTGAAACTACAAACCAGAAGGAACTGGGGATCAACTAATGTTCAACCTTTTTTTTTTTTTTTTTTCTTGACAGAGTTTTGCTCTTGTTGCCCAGGCTGGAGTGCCATCTCAGCTCGCCTCAAGCTCTGCCTCCTGGGTTCAAGCAATTCTCCTGCCTCAGCCTCCCAAGTAGCTGGGATTACAGGCATGCGCCACCACCTGGTTAATTTTGTAGTTTTAGTAGAGACGAGGTTTCTGCATGTTGGTCAGGCTGGTCTTGAACTCCTGACCTCAGGTGATCCACCCGCCTTTGCCTCCCAAAGTGCTGAGATTACAAGTATGAGCCACCATGCCCAGCTCAACATTCTTAAAGAAAAGAAATTCCAACCCAGAATTTCATATCTGGCCAAACTAAGCTTTATAAGTGAAGAAGAAACAGGATCATTCTCAGACAAGCAAATGCTGAAGGATTTTTTTTTTTTTTTTTTTAATCACCAGACCTGTCTTACAAGAATTCCCGAAGGAAGCACTAAATATAGAAAGGAAACACCATTGCCAACCACTACAAAAACACACTGAAGCACACAGACCAGTGACACTATAAAGCAACCACATAAACAAGTCTGCAAAATAACCAGCTACCATGATGACAGGATCAAATCCACAAATCAATACTAACTTTAAATGTAAATGGACTAAATGCCCAATTAAAAGACGCAGAGTGGCAAGCTGGATAAAGAACCAGAACTCATTGTTATGCTGTCTTCAAAAGATTCATCTCACATGCGGTGACACACATAGGTTCAAAATAAAGAGATGGAGGAAAATTTACCAAGCAAATAGAAAGCAGAAAAAAAGCTGGAGTTGCAATCCTAGTTTCTGACAAAATATCTTTTAAACCAACAAAGATCACAAAAAGACAAAGAAGGGAATCACATAATTATAAAGGGTTCAATTTGACAAGAAGATCTAACTACCCTAAACATATATGCATCAAACACAGGAGCACATAATTCATAAAGCGAGTTCTTAGAGACCTTAAAAAGAGACTTACATTCCAACACAATAATAGTGGGAACTTTCGCACAGCACTGACAATGTTAGACAGGTGATCAGGACAGAATGCTCTCACTTATATGTGGAGGCTAAAACAATAAACTTACAGAAGCAGTGGGTAGAATGGTGGCAACAGAAGCTGGAGGATGGGGGAGGTAGGGAAGTGATGGTCGAAGGGTATAAAGTTTCAAACAGGAAGAATATGTTTTCTCTTTTTATAAGTTCTATTGTACACATGATGAATATAGTTAATAATAGAGTGTTGTATATTTCAAATTTGCTAAGTCAATTTCAAATGTTCTTGCCACAAAAAAAGTTGAGGATTTGAGGTAATGGATATGTTAGCTAGCTTGATTTAATTATTTCGCATTGTATTCACAAATTGTAACATTTTGTACCTCATAAATTTGTTTCCATGCAACCTCTCTTCACAGAACCCATACATCTATACAATTATGTATTGTTAATTTACAATAAGAAAGAACAACTTTATAAGATTTATTTTGTATAAGTGATAAATTATGCTGATTAACTTTTGAATATTATACCAATCTAGCATTCTTGGGATATGATATGATATATGATCAATTCACTTGACTGTAAAATGCTATTCTTTTTATTTGTTGCTGAATTTGATATGATATTTTGTTAAGAATTTTGGATCTATGTTTATGCTTAATATTAGTCTGGAGTTTTTTCTTCTTCTAGTGATACCTGCTTTTGGTATGAGGGAAATACTAATGTCTTAAAATAAGTTGACAAGTATTCCTTCCTCTTCTTTTGCTGTGAAAGAGTTTATATAGGACTTGTATTGTCTCTTTCTTAAATATGTGGTAACATTTGGCAATAAAGACTTCTGGGCCTTGAGTGTTTACTGTGGAAAAGTTTTTAATCACAAATTTAATCTGTTTAGCAAATACAGATTTCCATCCTTTTTAAAGAAAAATCCCTTTTGAGGTAGGGCTGATAATTTATGTCTTTAAAATACTTAGTACATTTTGAGGCCAGGCGCAGTGGCTCACGCCTGTAATCCCAGCACTTTGGGAGGCTGAGGTGGGCAGATCATGAGGTCAGGAGATTGAGACCATCCTGACTAACACAGTGAAACCCCGTCTCTACTAAAAATACAAAAAACTAGACGGGCATGGTGGCAGGCGCTTGTAGTCCCAGCTACTCAGGAGGCTGAGGCAGGAGAATGGCATGAACCTGGGAGGCGGAGGTTACAGTGAGCCAAGATCGTGGTACTGCACTACAGCCTGGGTGACAGAGCAAGACTCCATCTCAAAAAAAAAAAAAAAAAAAAAGAAAAAAAAACGATTCAGTACATTTTATCTGAGGTGTCAAATGATACTAAGATGTCAAATATATCTACTAGGGTCTTTAGTGATAATTCTTGTTTTCATGAGACAGTTTTTGTTATTTCTGTTTTTCCTTGTTAAGTCTATAGATTAATCACGTTATTAATCTTTTCAAAAAAAAGAAACCTTTGGTTTTGTTAATTTTCTGTTATTTGAATGTTTTTCATTTTTATATTTTCACATTTAGACAATTTTTAGTAATAACATGAAGCCATGATATATATTCCACTTAAAATTTCTATGACTGCCATATTTTTAGATGTTAAATATGACTTTCAAAATACTTTGGAAATGTAGTCCCTTAAATATAGTAACTAAACTTAATAGTTTGATTATTATGTTTATGTTTTTCTTGATCAATTATTTATTTTATTTCCTTTTTTTTACTTATTTGGGTTAAATTTAATATTTTTTCTCTAGATTCTTAAATGAAACCTTATTTCATTGACTTCACATTTTAAAGCTATAAATTGTCCTCAAAATACTATTTTTGCTATATTCCACACATTTGTATGTGTTGTGTTTACATTTTTTCAGTTCAAATCACTATTCTTTTACTTCAAATAATTTTCTAATTTTCTTGTTTTTTTTAATCATAGATTATTAAATGTATGTGGCCTAAGTTTCAAATATTTTGGAGATTTTCCATATCCAGATAATATTTATTTATTTATTTATTTATTTATTTATTTATTTATAGACAGGGTCTTGCTATGTTGCCCAGGCTGGACTCAAACTCTTGGGCTCAACTGATCTTTCTGTTTCAGCTTCCTGAATAACGGAGACTACAGGCCCATGACACTTTTCCTAGGTATTATTATTTATTTCTAATTTAATTCTTGTGTGACTGAAGAATATGCTTTATATAATTTTAATCTTTTTATACATGGCTTATTTCATAGCCCACCATATAATTTCCCATCAGTGTTCCATGGGCACTTGAAAATAATGTGTATTGATTGTTTTCTTATTTATTTAATTAATTATTTAATTAAAACTTAAATATTTAAGTTCTAATTTGTTGAAGTAGATGGTTAGAATTGTTCAAATCTTCTGTTGTATGCACATGTATTTAGGATTATTATGTCTTCTTGATGAGTTGATGCTTTTATCATTTTTAAGTATTCCTCTTTATCTTCACTTATCTTCTCTCTCTCAAAGTCTTCTTTGCCTAATGACAATAAAGCTGCATCAGATTTATTATGCTTACTTGTTGCATGTATGTCTTTTTCTAAACCTTTACTTTTGACCCTTAACTTTTGTGTTTCTTGTAAAGAGGATTTTTTGGGTCTTATTCTTTTTATCCAGTCTGACAATCTCTAATAATTGTTGTGGTTAGGTCACTTGCATGTAATGTAATTAATATATTGTTGCATTCAAATATAAAATACTGTGGTTTGTTTTTCATTTATCCAATTTTAAATTTGTTTCTCCTTTCTTGCCTTGCTTTGGTTGAATTAAATACTTTTCATTTTTTAAATTTAGTATTTCATTTTATCTCCCCTATTACCTTGTATCTATCCCTCTTTGTGTGTGACTGTGTGTGAGCTTAGGGGTACTCTAAAACACAGAGTAATATGTCTTTAATTTATCATGATCTTCATATTTATATAAGTATTCATGAATCTTACAGCAGTATAATCTCACTTCTGTACTCTAATTACATTATATTTTACATATACATATGTTATAAGCCCCAAATATGTTATTCTCTTTTTTTAACAGTGAAAAGTTTTTAAGGATACATAGATATATATAAAGATATTCTATATTTTAAAGATATTCTATATTTTACCCAAATATTTTCTGTTTCTAATGTTTATTATTCCTTCCTGCAGATTCTGGGTTCTTTTACTAAAGATATTTCTGCTGAAAAAAAAATACTAGATTAATGGGTTTTTCAATACTTCAAGGACGGAATTCTTTTTTTTTTTTTCCCCTAGCTTTTTTTTATTCTTTTTTCCTCTGGTGAGAAGTGAGTCATCCTCAATATTTTTGCTGTTATTATGTAATATATCTTTTTTTTCTCAGACTGTTTTTAAGATCTGTTCTTTATCGGCTGGGCAAGGTGGCTCACGCCTGTAATCCAGGACGTTGTGAGGCTAAGGCAGGTGGATCACTTGAGTTGCAGACCAGTCTGGCTAACATGATGAAACCCCATCTCTACTAAAAATACAAAACTTAGCTAGGTGTGGTGGTGCATGACTCTAGTCCCAGCTACTCAGAGGCTGAGGCTGGTGGATCACCTGAGCCTGGGAGTTTGAGGCCACAGTGACCCGTGATTGCAGTACTGCACTACTATAGCTGGTCGACAGAATAAGACCCCGTCTCACAAAAAAAAAAAAAAAAGACACAAAAAAGCAAAAAACCAAAAAAACTGTTCTTTATCTTTGGTTTTGGTATTTTGTATATGAAGTGCCTAGCTGTGATTTTTCTTTGTATTTATTCTGCTTTTTTTTTTTGATCTAATATCTATGGGATGATAATTTTCTTAAATTTTGTAAAGTTCTCATTCAATGTTTTTTTCAAATACTTATTTTCTCTCTTTCTTCCTGAAACTGCTATTGCATGAATGCTAATTGTGTGCTATTGACCTACAGATATTAAGTGACTCTTTTTTTCCCCTTTATCTTCCAATTTGTTTATTTTCCTGTTGTCCTGGCTTCAAGTGAACTGATCTTTTCTTTTGTGCCCAGTTGTTAAGCCTATTAACTTAATTCTTCATTTTTGGTAACTTTTTCACATTTCTATCATTCTTTTTTAGTTCCCTTACAGAGTATACATTTCTCCACTAAAATTTCCTATTTATTACACATGTGGCCCATATTTTCCACCAGGTTACTGAGTATTTTATTCTAAGTTTTCTATAGTCCCTGTCATAATTCTAACATCTCTATACTGCCACGATTCCAGAGATATCTTTGTGTTTTCCAGCAGTGTCACCAGCTTTATCAACCATGGGAATTCTGTCTCTAGTTTATGGTTCCACTGCCAATTTTTTGGGATACTACTTTTTGCATTATAGGCAGTCTCTCTGTGCCCTCTCACTCTGCCTTTAACATTGGGAGGTTAGCTGCATTGTACCCTGTGAAGCTTGAAATGCCTCGGAGAGATTTCTCTCAGCTCCTCTTACTTCCAGCCTCCAGAAAGGCAAGTTTCTCCAACTGAAAGGCTCAGCCAAGAACAGACACTATTCTTAATTCATGGGTTTCTTACTTGGTCAATTTATTTATTAATTTAACGAATGATTCAGCAAATATTGAGTTTTTGTATATGGAGGTTTGTGGGGAGCTAGGTATATTAAAACACAGGAGAAAATAAACTTCGGCACATGCTGTAATAGAGGGACAAATGCTCAATGAATGTTAGCTATTTTTACTACTAATATTATTGCCAAGTGCCATGAAAATGCCATAAACTGGGATAGCAGAGAGCTGCTAAGGAACTCATTGAACCACTTTTTTACTGAGGACAAAAGTCAAGTTGGTGCTGGTTGAGCAAATGTAGTGTTCTGGACCCCAAGTTTGAAAGAAATTCTAGGAAAAGAGTGGAGTTGAGACAGATAGTAAGTATATCCAGTGGCTGGGTGATAGTCTGTAGAGATGCGATGTCATTGTCACATTTCCAGTAGCAGCAAAGTCAGAACAGGTAAGAAAGAGTAAGAATTTTAAAGAAGCAGGAAAAAATGACTTATGTAACTATAGAGAACCTAGCCAGATCCACCAGACAATATGAGTGCATAAGACTCAGATGCTAGTTTTTGTTATGATAAGAGTGTCATCCTTTGAACATGGGAAGATTTATGAAGTTAGCATCTCTAGGCTTTTTCCCAACGAAACAATATCTTTAGAATCCCATGTCCCCTGCAGCTAGAAATTTTCCTAAACCTCTTAAATGAAAGAGGCTGCTTTCTTTAGCTAATATAAGTATTTCATTTCAATTTAATTTTTAAAAAATTACTGAGAATCTAATGTTGCCAGCATTTTACTGGGTACTGATGATACAGAAATACGACAAAGTCTTTGCTCTCAGGGATCTCACAGACTAATAGGAGAAGAAATCATATAAATAAATAAGTAAATAAATAAATACAATGATCCAATTCCCTTAGGAAGGATAATCCTATCATAATGACTGCATCAGGCGATTAATTTGATGTTATTGATTTGTAATTTAATTAATTATTTATTTCAGCAAACATTTATTCAATACCTATTATGTCCTTGTAAGATATTACCAATGTCATACTATTTCTTTAATCTAAATCTATACTCATGTAACAGCCTTTTGAACTTTGAACTCCCGTTTGGGAAGAGAACATGCTAACCTCTTGATAGGAGTACTGGGATCTACTTTGCAATAACATATTTTCAGAGTAAATAATTGTGATACCATGTAGCGTTTTTTTTTTTATAACCCTGTCAGTTTGATGTGAACTAATCATCTTTAGCTTGAGTACTCTAGAAGAAAAAGCAAAATCAAGTTCCCAAATGCACAAAACGGAAAACTAGCTGTCAAAGAAAGTGTCCCTACCTCAGTGTTGCTACTGTGTGTATCTTAGCCCATGTTAACCCACCCCAACTCTTCTTTCCATATTTCATGTGCAAAAACTTTTATCGCAGTACTTGGAACTGCATTCACTTGCAGTTTGATTTAATCTATTCACTGAAATGAATTACTTGTGAAATAAAACGTTTATACTATCTGATCTGATCTATGTTGCCTTTTTCATTCAGAAAATTAAAAATGATGAATTACCCACATTGAAATTTGTTTTAACCAGTTGACTGTGGGGGATTAGATTTAATGTCACAGTTAATTTATCCTTAGATAAGATTTAAAGTATATTATGAGGCATGTAAAAGGGGGTTTAGTGTGTATTAGAAACAGAAAAAAAATCTGAGAAAATTTTGACTCATGTATTACTTTGCCCTATTTTATAAAAAAAGTTAGTGAAATAGATTTCTCTAGGAAACAAAGAAAAACCATCCATATTTTATTCTAACTCAGGATACATGAACACTAAAGAAATTTTGAATTACTATATTTTGAATTACTAAAAAATATTGAACTCAACTGATAAGAGAGAGACGCTAGAGCTACTCTGTTTTCAAAGTGCACTTCTTGTGATTTCAGAGCAATCTGAGAAGGTCAGTGCCTGTCATTCTCATTGACTGCAAAGTAATAGAAGACTGCCTCTAATTGTGAGATTAAATGAACATATGGCCCGTAACTTTGGAGGAAAAATAGATAATTTTTTTAGACAGATAATTTTTCTCAAAGATGGTAAAGGAACAGAGAACAAAATTGAGAGTTATTTTTGATTTTTATTAAGGAAAATTGGTATATAAACATAATACATATTGTTAAGTAACTATAAATAATTAGGTTATGTATTATACAATATATTATAAAAATGATTGTATTATTCCAGTCACACTGGACTAATATAAAGATACTACCTGAGCCTGGGTAATTTATAAAGAAAATAAGTTTAATTGACTCATAGTTCTACATGACTGGGAGGCCTCAGGAAACTTACAATTGTGGCAGAAGGTGAAGGGGAAGCAAGGCATGTCTTACCTGGCAGCAGGCAAGAGACATTTATCAAACAACCAGATCTCATGAGAACTCCCTCACTATCATGAGAACAGCAAGTGGGAAACTGCCTCCATGATTCATTCACCTCCCACTAGGTGCCTCCCATGACATGTGGGGATTACAATTCCAGATAAAATTTGGGTGGGGACACAGTCAAACCTTATCAGTGATCTCAATTATTAAGATTTTACTTGGACTGCCGGGCATGGTGGCTCATACCTGTAATCCCAGCGCTTTGGGAGGCCGAGGTGGGTGGATCACCTGAGGTCAGGAGTTTAAGACCAGCCTGACCAACATGGTGAAACTCCATCTCTACTAAAAATACAAAAATTAGCTGGGCATGGTGGTGCGTGCCTGTAATCCCAGCTACTCAGGAGGCTGAGGCAGGAGAACCACTTGAACTCAGGAGGTGGAGGTTGCAGTGAGCTGAGATCGTGCCATTGCCCTCCAACCTGGGTGACAGAGTGAGACTCTGTCTCAAAAAAAAAAAAAAAATTTACTTGGACATTAGATGTACTCTTCAAAATGGATTGGAAGATTTAAAGAATCATTTAAGAAGCCTACCTTTTGCTGTCATTAATGTTGTTGTTATAAGGTAAGCATCGAGGGCATTTTTATCATTTTAATATTCCTAGTTCTATTGAAGCCTGTGACTTAGGTGCCAGATTCAGCCCTGAGCTTGAATTTAACTGACTTTCAGGTTTTTGAAAGTGCCACAGCTCAAAAGATAATTTCTATGAGACTCACCTTTGTAATTTCCTCAATAAGAGTAGAATCTTTCTAAAGATTAATAATTAGTCATATGAAACACTCCAAATAATGGTAAATTAGTTCCATAAACATTTAAATGTACAGTAGATAACAAATACTTATTTTGTAGGTCCACAATTAAAGCAAAGAAATACATCTAAACTCCAACTGAAAATCCAAATACACAGAGTCGGTATTTCAAAGATGATGACCTTAGCAAGTGTGTTTTTCTTTTCCCATTTTGTTGAAACGACAGAAAGTTGTTTTATAAAGAAAAAGAAGATCCATAACTGCATGACAAATAGGGTGTGATGCTGTCAGTACAATTGAAACTAAAATTATAAATGATTTCTGGAGAACATAATTTTATTGACATATAATCAAGATTAGAAGACACCACTGGAAGTTCTACATAATCGAAGGAGATGCCTTACATATGTTAGGAAAGGTTTCAAGTTTAGTTAGCAGGGCTCTGGGAAAGGGGTTGTGAAACAGCAGTCAGGATAGTTATTTAAAAGTCTGCCTGCAGGCTAACAGGACCAATGTGACCCTCTGGAAACTCTGCACCGAATAAGTGACATCAGTGGCATTTATTCCCTAGTTCAAGCCAGATAACTTCCTCTGAAAGAAATTAAGTAGACTGTAGGATGGGGTAGCATATTCAGCATGACATTTGTCACCTGAGACAGAAGTAGAGCTCACTTCTGAGTGCATGAAAGCTCTACAACCATACAGAAGAATTTTAAAGGAAAAGCTTTTGATATGGTTTGGCTGTGTCTCCATCCAAATCTCATCTTGAATTGTAGCTCCCATAATGCTCACATGTTGTGGGAGGGACCTGGTGAGAGATAATTGAATCATGAGGGTGGTTTCCACTATACTGTTCTCATGGTAGTGAATAAGTCTCACAAAAACTGAAGGGAAAATCCATTTTGCTTGGCCCTCATTCTTCTCTTGTCTGCCACCATGAAAAGCATGACATTTGCCTTCCTCCATGACTGTGAAGCCTCCCCAGTCACATGGCACTGTGAGTCCATTACACATCTTTTTTCTGTATAAATTACCGAGTCTCAAGTATGTTTTTATCAGCAGCGTGAGAATAGACTAATATAGTAAATTGGTACCACTAGAGTGGGGTACTGCTGTAAAGATTCCCAAAAACGTGGAAGTGACTTTGGAACTGGGTAACAGGAGAGGTTGGAACAGTTTGGAGGACTCAGAAGAAGGCAGGAAAATGTAGGAAAGTTTGGAACTTCCTAGAGACTCATTGAATGGTTTTGACCAAACTGCTGATAATGATATGGACAATGAAATCCAGGTTGAGGTAGTCTCAGATGGAGATGAAGAACTTGTTGGAAAGTGGAGTAAAGGTGATCCTTGCTATGTTGTAGCAAAGAGGCTGGTGGCATTTTGCCCCTGCCCTAGAGATATGTGGAACTTTCAACTTGAGAGAGATGATTTAGGGTATCTGTTGGAGGAAATTTCTAAGCAGCAAAGTATTCAAGAGGTGACCCGAGAGGTGCTGTTAAAAGCATTCAGTTTTAAAAGGGAAACAGAGCATAAAAGTTTGGAAAATTTGTAGCCTGATGATGTGATAGAAAAGAGAAACCCATTTTCTGAGGAGAAATTCAAGCAGGTGTAGAAATTTGCATAAGTAACAAGTCAAATGTTAATCTCTGAGTCAATGGAGAAAATGTCTCCAGGATGTGTCAGAGACCTTGGCAGCAGCCACTCTTATCATAGGCCCAGAGGCATTGGAACAAAAACTGGTTTCTTGGGCGAGGTCCAGGGTTCCCCTGCTCAGTGCACCCTAAGGACTTGATACCTACATCCCAGCCCCTCTAGCAATGACTAAAAGGGACCAACGTATAGCTTGGGCTGTGGCATCAGGCCCAAGCTTTGGAAACTTACACATGGTTTTGATCCTGTGAGTGCACAGAAGTCAAGAATTGAGATTTGGGAACCTCTGCCTGGATTCCAAAGGATGTATGGAAATTCCTGGATGTCGAGGCAGAAGTTTGCTGCAGGGTTGGGGCCCTCATGGAGTACCTCTGCTAGGGCAGTGAGGAAGGGAAATGTGGGGTCGGAGCCCCACACAGAGTCCCCACTGGGGCACTGCCTAGTGGAGCTGTGAGAATAGGGTCACTGTCCTCCAGACTCCAGAATTGTAGATCCACTGACAGCTTGCACTGTGTGCCTGGAAAAGCTGCAGATACTCAATGCCAGCCTATTAAAGCAGCCTGGAGGGAGGCTGTACCCTGCAAAGTCACAGGGGCAGAGCTGCCCAAGACCATGGAAACTCACCTCTTGCATTATTATGTCCTGGATGTGAGACATGGAGTCAGAGGAGATCATTTTGGAGCTTTAAAATTTGGCTGCCCCACTTGATTTCAGATTTGCATGGGACCTCTAGCCCTTTTGTTTTGGCCAATTTCTCCTATTTGGACTGAGTGTATTTACCCAATGCCTGTACCCCCATTGTATCCAGCAAGTAACTAACTTGCTTTTGATTTTACAGGCTTGTAGGTGGAAGGGACTTGCCTTGTCTCAGATGAGACTTTGGACTGTGAAATTTTGAATTAATGCTGAAATGAATTAAGACTTCGGGGGATTTTTGGGAAGGCATGATTGATTTTGAAATGTGAGGACATGAAATTTTGGAGGGGCTGGGGTGGAATTATATGGTTTGACTGTGTCTCCATCAAAATCTTATCTTGAATTGTAGCTCCATAATTCCCATGTGTTGTGGGAGGGACCCAGTGAGAGACAATTTAATCATGGAGACAGTTTTTCCCATACTGTTTTTGTGATAGTGACTAAGAGAGCTGATGGTTTTATAAGAGAAAACCCTTTTCACTCGGCTTTCATTCTTCTCTTGTCTGAGGCCTCCCCAGCCACATGGAACTGTGAGTCCACTAACCTTCATTTTCTTTATAAATTCCCATCTTGGATATGTCTTTATCAGCAACATGAGAACAGACGAATAAAAATTCTCAGACTGGGAGAAAAATATGCTAAAGTGCTTCATTCCCAGAATAATATTCTTGTTATTTTGGCATATGGGCAGCCTACCTGCTTACCTCCTGTCCACACATCCTAATATGATGCCAACCAGTTAGTATGTCCTCACCTATTTGCTGACATATGTTCTTTGCTTGGCCAAATTTTAGTCCAGGCTTCTGAACATTCTCCTAGGCCCATCTATGCACTTCCTTGTAAAATACTGTTTGAACTAAGTCAATTTAGCAACAATCCCCAATCTCAATGTCTGATCACCCTTGATAGCTGATCACATTATTCATCCTCCATTATCCCCCAGGTGATTTCTGATCTCTCTGGTCTGTCTTTACCAAGATCCTGTTAGGTTGGTTTAGCCAGAATCCCCCTTACCCCTGATGTTTCTATTTAGTAATTTTCCATCTTCTGACTACCTCCTCTGCTTCTTGGCTACAAATTGTCACTTGCCCCTGCTGTATTCAGAGTTGAGTTTAAGCTCTTTGTCCTATTGTTAGACTTAGTTGTAGTCATTCCTGTAGCTATTGCAATGATCCTAAATGAAGTCTTTTTTACTGTGCTTTAACAAGTATCATTGAATATTGTTTTCTTTAACATTACACAAAGAGGAAAACAGCCTGTTCATTTCATGGAAGAATATTTTGGAAAAATAGATCCAGATCTATGTAGAAAGGTGTGACAGCTACCTTAATTCATCCATCAAGACCTTTCTTCTTAATTGTGAAGTACCAACTATAGATCATCAGAGAATTTAAGAAAATCGACAAACTAAATGCAAAGAAACAAGCAATGAAAAAGAACAAATGACTAGAGGAAACAGAAGTAATTCAATGAACATAAGAAAACTTGAAAAATATTCTAATTACATTCTCAGAAAGATTTGAGTGCACATTATATACGTTAGAAAAGAAAAATAAAGGAAAATCAGACTGCTATGAAAACCAAGTAAGTATTTTTGGAACTCAAACATATTTTCTGAAAATATAAGAAAGAAATAACTGGAAACTCTACATACCAAACTAATGCTGTATTCTTTAAAACAAAGTCGATAAACATACAAAGCATAGAACAAAAAATGGAAAATATGAATAGAATACTGATGAAGTATTGAACATCATCTCAGGGACTTTGATATCTCTCTAGGAGTTTTAGAAAAAGAGTATGAGGAAGAGTTAAGATGTAGAAATTATTTTATATTAAACATTTTGTTTTAATCAAAAAAAGGCAGTACAAGTCTTTAGACTAAAAGAACCAACTGCCTGGTGATATTTCAGAACTCAAATGATAATAAGTAAGTTGAAAAAGTTTCAGAGAGGAAAAATGGGCTACTGGAGGGTGCTAAATACTCATTTAACAACAGAAACCAAGGAAAGGCAGAGGTGTCTGATTTTGATGCCTTGAGGAATTGCTCCTGTGAGCAAAGAAGGATTTATAAGCAAAGTATTGCGACAAATGAGATAAGTGTTCACATCCTACTAGGGTTCTGGAGGAGAAAGAACTGCTGACCCTTAGGGACTCAGGAGAAACTTCACAGAGCAGGTGTCATTTGACCTGTGTCTTAAAGCACAAATATGAGTTTGCCTTAAATGTCAGGAAACCAGAAACAAATACAACAATCTGCTCATTTTAGCTGACTGGGAATCTTCTGTTCTTTTGCTTCTTATTCAAGTTTTTAAAATTTTATTCCTGTTACTTTATTTGTACTGTGTTTTGTTTTCTACTGTGACTTCAAACATCCTGTAGTAAACAAACCACATAGCTTCAATAAATAAACATTTAGTTTCTTCATCAAATGTAAAAAGCAGGTATAGGTTTTATGTGTTTTAGGGAACTGAATATAAATAATTATATGTGATTCTTAATTTTTATGAGTTACTTAGATAGGATGATACTATTAGTGGAAGAATGTGATCAACCCAGACTCTTTGACAAGGAATGAAATCTTCTGTAGATTAAACATTCAAATTAAGAGACTTTTTATTTATGCCCAAAGAGAAAAGATAAATAAAGAAGGAACATTTTGTGTGAGGAGGGTTAAAGGAGACTGCAGTGTAGGTGTGATAATTTTGGTAGCCTGATTTGTCATTTAAATATTTATGAATAAAGAGAAAACAGGATGATGAAATCTGAAAACAAAACAGTATGCTTTTTCATTTTCAAGGACCATGGATTTCCATAAATTATTTTCAGATAAGGATGTTTTAAATTGATGACACAAAGCAGTGGCAAATCTATTAGTGAGTCAGTAAATTGATGAGCAAGCTTATTGAGTACACCTCATATGCAGAACTCATCGTTGGCTATTTTAAGAAAGGCATTGTCAATATCAGTGCTGATGACTATGCTTAAGAATAAACTGATAACATTTAGAGTTTCCAAAATGAAGCCAAGCTACCTTCAAACTTTTCCTGTTACATGTTTTTTTTCAAGTTGTTATTATCACAATATTTGGAAATTAGGGCTTATATTTTAATAATGCAATTTACCTTTGAGTAAAAAAAATCATTTTATAATACTGCTTGTTTACATGTACATAAAATTTGAAATAAAATGGAATATTAAGAGTCCTTCGCACCCAGTTAAATTGAATTGGACTTCTTACACCCAGTTAAATTGAAGTGGACTTCTTAAAAAATTGACTTTCATGATCTTTCACTTTAATAATGTGGAACTGGCTTATTGACCATTCAAAAAAGAAGGAAAACACTAATGTTTGAAAGCAGAAATGCTGTGCAGCTTCAACCCTTAGCCTAGGAATAAGGAATCTTTTCTGAAACCTAGCAACATTAGTCTGACCATAAGGAAACCTTGAAATAAATTCCAGAGCCTGCTTTCTGTCTTTGGCAAAAAGCTGCCAGGCTTGTTTGAGATGGCAATGAAAGATTTACATAAGGCATCTGATTCTGAGAAAAGGGATTGCTTATAGGTACAAGTGAAGGATTTCTAAATTTCAAACAGAAAACTCAATCTCTTCTGTTCAGAGCATTCAGGAAATCTGACCTCCTACAAAAAGCCTTACTCCATCAACGGAATGTGGTGTTATGATTTCCTTCCCCTATACACACTATGCTTGTGGTTTTCCCTGTTGTACAATGAAGCTGCAGACCTTGATGGACTTAAAACCTCTTTCAGGTTGTTAAAAGACAAAATTACAACATATTTAAAAGTAAAACTCTCAACTGGCTTTTATTTGTGATTCTAAAATTGGGCAGCACCTCATCTTACAAAGTAGAATGAGTGTTCCAATGAACTAAGCTAGAGAGGTCAGTATTGCAGACAAGGAGCTGAGGAAAGCAGAAACAGAGAACAAAAATCAGATTGGTTGTTTAAAGTTAATTTTCTTGTAAGCGTTAGAGAGCACTTCCTTATCATATTGGCTAAAACTGGTTTGTTTGGGAATTTGGCTATTATCTCTCACTCCCCTGATTTCTTGGAAGGTCAGATAACTTACTTTTGGCTTAGTGGCATGGAGCTTTATAGCATGAGTGACTCCATTTTGGTTTGGTTGTTGGGTCTAGTGCAGGAGTTCAGTTCAAATCAATAGTCTCTTATACGTTTTATTTAATAAGCTCTAATGGTCTAAGGATTTTGCAATTCATTTTTAAATTTTCACCCACATAACCCATATTTACTAATATTTAAAAGGGACATACATTATTTATAAGCATTTGTATGGCTGTCTAAATACCTTTATGTTGATGTGTGTTGCTACTGTCAAGTTCACATTAGAACTTTTGGGGAAAAAAGGAACATATCTTATTTGTTTGGTACCAAAACCTAATCCATTGAAATGTGTTGTAGAAAAAATGCAAAATGTGTGTGTGTGTGTGTGTGTGTGTGTGTGTGTGTGTGTAGATTGATGGTATGGTTTTCAAGTTCTTGACACAAAATGAATGTGATTGTGGGAGAGTGGCTTGAAGAAAACAGAAATGAGACTGGGGAGAGAAGGGACACATTTTAAACCAAAATTTCCATTTCCTTAAACTTTGTAGTGTCTTGATGTGTGACCCAAAGATGCCAAAGTGAAGGAAGCAGAGCATAAGTCTCCTACCTACTAACATATTTTAGATTTATGTCATTTGCTATTTTTCCAAAGACGCTGAAAATTCCCAAGGTTAGAGCCATTAATCAGTGACTAAAGAGACAGATGGACTAAGGAAAAAGAAGTACTGTTATACAGTTTTTATCTGAGTTCTGTTCACTATCTCCTAGAAAAACAATTATACATTGGCGCAGAGAATACCTGAAATTGAGAACATGGCCATTCAGAAGTCCATGAAACAGCAGAATGTAGAATTCTTCTTTTAGTACACAGATTATTTTGAGGAGTTTATGATTGTGGTACTTGAATTAGATGAAAAAGCCCTTGAGTTAGCACTGTATTTAGAGGTGGGTATAATGTCTGTTGGGCTAGAGTCTGGTCTAGTTGCTTTCACGCTTGTATGATTCCTGCTCCCCTCCAACTTTGCTATTCCATCTCTCACCGTGATGTTTACTAAATACGATATAATTACATTAATGAGACTTTTGAGGTATTCATTATCTAATTTGAAGGCTAACTGCAATGTTTTCATTGGGGTGGCTATCATCAGTCATTTCAAATATTACTTTTGGGGATATGTCATCTTTGTCTTCTGTCATCCTTATCTGAGTGGTCCCCTCCCCAGTCTGAAACAATTGCAAGTCACTTGGTAATTACGTGTCATTGTAGCATCTTCTATTTCCATCCATCTCAATGAGATTATGTCTTTTCTGTCCTTCTGTAAGCTTCTTGAGAGTAACCCCTGATGTGTTTATTTAGTACATATAATCTGCCCTGGTTCCAGGACATTCCTACAGAAGATATGTAGAACTTGGTGCATGAATTACAGTCTAAGTGAATAGGTAAATTCTACCTGCTAGCTCTATAATTATCTAATTTGATATAACATTTTTACTGGGATATCCTTAGAAATTAGACCCTGGGTTGCTTTATGTTTTGTTTTTCTTCTTACACTGTTATGTTCACTCAAGTTGTTATCAAAATAATTGGAAAATTTACTCACAGAAACAAACTAATTAGTCCTACTTACCTGGACCCTGTCATTAGGAGAAAATGTGGTTACAACTAAAAAATAGCAACCATTTATTCAAGATGCAAACATATTCCACCATCCTACTACCTCACAAAGTCCAACTTGGAGTCTCACAATTGTGCATCCCAAACTCACTCACAATTCCCTGGGTGTCAAGAGGTCTCTGCTGGCACATCCTGGTTACAAGCCTTGATGTTATCTTATGCCTCTTTCCCTCTATCCCCCTAGGTTCTCGTGTGTGTCCCTCCATTGTGCTTCCCTCTGTGCTAAATGACTGTTTTCCCCCACAAAATGAGTTCTTTCCTAGGACACTGGGAATCCATAGGACACTGGGGATACTCAGTCATTTATAGAAAAGGCTTTCAGTCCTATTCTCATTACTCCAGTAGTTCTATACTCCCTAAGAACACTATCTGTCATGAAAATGTCCACTTTCTATTGTCCTGAAGGCCCGGTATTTTTCATTATTTGCTCTGTCACCATAGGGCAGGACTTTTGTCATCTATTAGATAGCATATGAACTACTAGGAAACTTTTGTGAAAGAACAACAACGACAACAACAACGACAATAACAACAACAACAAATACCCATTATCCTTCTGAATACTTTATTCAAACAGCAAGTAATAAAGTCTTCCCAAAAAAATAAATAAAAACCCAAATAATTATCATCAGTCATCACATGCACGTTGACTGTATGTTCTAGATTTTCTGACTTGGTTTATATTTTAAGTATTTTATTCTGATGTCCCACTAGATATCTCATATTTAGGATATTTATTAATTTATTCCATGAATATGATAACCAGATGATCATGAGTGATACCAATTTTGAACCTTATTAGGAGGGGAGATAAAACTTAAGTAGCCAGATGTTTTTAGAAAAAAAAAATTGTTTCAAATAGGAATATTCTCCAGATTTGTTTTCAAGGGCAGAAAGAAAGTGGGACGGTCATCATCATTACCAAATAGTATATGATTGCCAGATTTTTCAAAACTAGTGCAGTATTGATTGGAAAAAAAAAATTTGAAAGGCCAAATTATACTATTCTCAACTGTTTTAAGATATTCCTGAGCTAAATTTTAATGCTAAGAGCAGATAGTTGCATTTAATGTTTAGAACAGATATCCTCTGGAATGTACAATGGTGTTTTTGAGAAATGTTATTAGTTTTAGGAGAAGAGATTTTAGTATTTTCACATTCATTCTCCTAGTCAAATCAGTTCATTTTGGCCAAAACAACTTTTTGAGCATCCACTGAGTGCAGAGTACAGTAAGGTCCTTATGCAACTATAGTTCTTGAGCTATGAATAAGAAATAGGTTGATTGTAGTTGGTTGTCTAAACTCTGTTCTAGTTGTTGCAACTGGGTAGTTTCAGTGGGCTCCATTTTTAATAGGCAGCTGCTTTCTGGGATTAGTATAGCCATGGTTTCTCTGCTACCTATTAATAAAAGGTGGGCTTTGGAGATTGATT
Organism: Macaca mulatta; assembly: GCF_049350105.2. Taxonomy (NCBI): domain Eukaryota; kingdom Metazoa; phylum Chordata; class Mammalia; order Primates; family Cercopithecidae; genus Macaca; species Macaca mulatta. Next base: position 104,302,459 of record NC_133409.1, read on the forward strand.
TACAGGAAATAACTCTAATCTCTTTACTTTTCTCTAAGATCATATGAAGTAATATTTATTGAGTACCTCCAAGTGCTCAGAGCTTTACATATAGTGTCTTATTTAAAATAGTTATCTCAATATTTTGATGAGTAAAATGTCTTCCCAATTTTAAAGATAAGAAAAATCAGCAGATTTATAGAGAGATTATGAAGCTACAGTTTATTTTGTAGTCTATCTATTGCTTTTACCATCTTTTACCACCATTACTCTAACATTTAGAGTGAAAAAATAGGAAAGAACAAATAGCTTATTAAAAACAATAGTGACAAACTTAGCAATTTCTGTTTAGATCTTGATACATCTTATTTGGCTAGACTTCTCTACAAAGTCTTCTGCTTCCTGAGGCACTTGCTGATACAGTCCTGGGAATGGGAAAGGAGGGGACATGCAGACACGTTTGAACTGTGGGTGTCCCAGTGAGTCACTTTACTGAAAGATTGTTCTCTTGGGTGACTCTGACTTTCTTTTAAGTAGTCTTCTGTCACATGTCTTGGTTTGACCAAGTGGGTCTAATCAATTTGATCTTTTCCTGGTAAAGTAGTCTTGATGGTCCTCACATCTTAGAAAATTTCCACTTATGAGTCAACCAAACGGACAGAAAAAAAAGGCTTTTAATATTTCTAAGATTTGAATTCCAACCTTTTATATCTCAATGTACTAGATGTGCAGTGAGCAACTAATTTCCCTGAGCACCAAATTCTGAGTACAAACCTGTGGAGATAATGATAGTATTATCAGCTCTGCAGGGCAGATATAAGGTTTACCTACTATCTGGGAGAACACTTATGAAACATTAGCAGAAATCTGACAAAATTTAATCTCTGTACTTTTCTCTAAGATCATATGAAGTAATATTTATTGAGCACCTCCAAGTGCTCAGAGCTTTACATATAGTGTCTTATTTAAAATAGTCATCTCAATATTTTGATGAGGAAAATGTCTTCCCAATTTTAAAGATAAGAAAAATCAGCAGATTTATAGAGAGATTATGAAGATATATATATATAATCAGGAAGATTTCAGACTTATGTTTGTATTTACATGTAGCTCACTCAGAAGTCTCTTTCCACTATATGAGAATGTTACATTGCAAAAAGTCATAGGTAATGAGTAATGAGTAGTGTCTGAGTTCTTAATTTCTGAGGAAATTTCCACCTTCTTCCTAAGCAACAAAAGTGAGATAATTAGACTGATTTTTAACATAAAATGCTTGACAATATTTAGTATTTTTCATTAAAAGTGAATGTTTTAGCACATATGCTTTATTTTTATTTTAGGACTCATTTTAGGGCATTTATTAATGCTGTCTATTAACATATATTTGAATATTATAGTATAGTTGGCATTTGATTTTTTATGTTGAATATAGAGGCTGCTGATACAGTTGGTTCAAGAATCAATTAATTGTGGCCTTATTTAGTATTTATACTGATGTTTGTTTACTGAAGTAGGAATTTACAAAACATATAAAAAGTAATTCCAAACTTCTAAATTGTTTTCCATGGGATAGAAACAGCTTAATTACTTATTTATTCTTTTCTGCTTTGCTGTCCTTCAGGTTTCCCACTTCATGCTAAAAGGTGGTAACATTGCAAGTCAGACTGAAGCAAGACACCTGAGTCTATGATGAGTTGTGTTTGGCCCCTTGCAAGGTTGTCATAAACGATTCATTGTTTTGGCTTAAGGGGCTTTCAGCAGGATGACAAAACATAAGAACAAAAAATATGAAATTTGTTATTAAATGGCTCCATCATTTAGCCTATTTAATCATGCTAAGATCTTTTAAGAAAAATGAATACAGATATTTCCAGAGTATACTTCCAGGAAAGCCTAAATATTCTCAGGTATTCACAGTTTTAAAAAATTGAAATATACCAAATGATATCCAAGGATACGTGAAAGCAAAGGGCCCATAAAATTTTGTATTTACATTTGAATTTTAATCTAGAGAGAAGGAGACCACATAAGTAAAACACAATCTATTTCATAGGCTAAAGCATCAGGTATTACAAATATATATGGTTAGCCTCTCTCTTTTTAGCTCTCATTGACTTTGGTACCAATTCTACCCAATCTTTGCTTTCATCATTTAGTATTAAGAAATATTGACTTTCATCAGAGCTTAATAGACATCTGGCTCCAAATCTAGAAAATCAATTTAAATTCTTTGTAGTAGTACGTAATGAGTCAATTCAGTCATTTTAAAAACTATATATATATATATATTAAATATTTATTTTGCTAACCAGCTACCAGACTTTGTGCTAGGTAATTCTTACAGAACTGTGTAAAACAGATAGTGTAGCTTCCCATATAGGGCATATAGATTACAAAGAGAAGACATAACTAAAGAATTAAACCAATAATAAAAACATCAAATTCTCTGAAAAAAGAGCTGCTGCCAGTATCAGTGAATACTTCTTTCACGTAACAAACTGACACTTAAAGAAATAAAAAAAATACTCAGCCATGCAATGATGTAGGTAAAGAGAATTCTGGGTGGAAAGAATAGGATAAGCAAAATATTTCAGGTATGGAAGATCTAGGAACATTTCAGGAACTGAAAGGAGGCCAGTATGATTGGAGTAGAGAAAATAGGTAGGCCAGGAGGTCAGATGATGTAGGCATTGAAGGACAAGATATGAGTTTGGGTGTTGGTCAACAATTTTAAATCAGAGGGAGGCAGAGGGAGAGGAAAAGGGAGAGAGGCAGAGAGTGAGAGAGAGGGAGAGAGAAAAAGAGAGAGGGAGTGAGAAAGGGAGATCAAATTTACTTATTTTGCCAATCTAACTGTTGTGTGAAAAATGAACTGAAGGGAAGCAAGGGAAGAAAAACAGCAAAGAGCACATTAAGAAGTGAAGATAATGAGAATCCACTCAATGATAAAGGTTTGACCTTGGACAGTTTAGTAGAGAAGTACACAAGAACGGTTGTGAAATATATCTTAGAAGTATAATTTGCAGAGATTTTCTGACTGATTAAATATGAAGCATGAGAAGAAGGAGAGGAATGAATGAAGTATGTCTACCAGGAATATGGATTGAACCATTGAGTAGATGGTGGTGTAGGTGCAATTTACTGAAGATCTGGGATGAACAGGTTTTGGAGTGAAGATCCAAGTCCACTTTTTTATGTATTAAATTTAAGATATATTTCAGACATTAGGAGACATTGGTGGCCACTATTACATATAAGTCTTGAGCTTATTCGAGAGGTTTAGACTGGAAATATCTATTTGAGTAGTTAGTATTTTATGTGAAAACTATATAATAGGATGATATTATGTAGAGAAAAAGTATAGAGTGAGAAATGGAGAGGATCAAAGACTAAGCACTATAGAATGCCTACATTTTTATTATAATTATTATTATTATTTTGAGACAGAGTTTTACTCTTGTCACCCATGCTGGAGTGCAGTGGCATGATCTCAGCTCACTGCAACATTTGCCTCCTGGGTTCCAGCAATTCTTCTGCCTCAGCCTCCCAAGTAGCTTGGATTACAGGTGCGTGACACCACACCCAGCTAACTTTTTTGTATTTTTAGTAGAAATGGGGTTTCACCATTGTTGCGGGAAGTCAGGGACCCTGAACGGTGGGACTGACTGAAGCCATGGCAGAAGAACAGAAACTGTGAAGATTTCATGGACATTTATTAGTTCCCTAAATTAATACTTTTATAATTTCTTATGTCTGTCTTTACTGCAATCTATGAACATAAATTGTGAAGATTTCATGGACACTTATCACTTCCCCAGTCAATCGTCTTGTGATTTCCTGTGCCTGTCTTTAATCTCTTAATCCTGTCATCTTCATAAGCTGAGTATGTATGTCGCCTCAGGACCCTGTAATGATTGTGTTAACTGCACAAATTGTTTAAGCAATATGAAATCTGGGCACCTTGAAAAAAGAACAGGATAACAGCGATATTCAGGGAATAAGGGAGATAACCATTAGGTCTGGCTGCCTGAGAGCCAGGCTGAACAGAACCATATTTCTCTTCTTTCAAAAGCAAATAGGAGAAATATGGCTGAATTCTTTTTCTCAACAAGGAACATCCCTAAGAAAGAGAATGCGTTCCTATGGGGAGGTCTCTAAAATGGCTGCTCTGGGGACATCTGTCTTTTACAATTGTAGATAAGGGATGAAATAAGCCCCAGTCTCCTGTAGCACTCCCAGGCCTATTAGGACGAGGAAATTCCCACCTAATAAATTTTGGTCAGACCAGTTGTCTGCTCAAACCTTGTCTCCTGATAGGATGTTATCAATGACAATGTATGCCTGAAACTTCATTGTCAATTTTAATCTCACCCCAGTCCTGTGATCTTGCCCTTCTTCCATTTGCCTTGTAATATTTTATTACCGTGTGAAGCATGTGATCTTTGTGACCGACACCCTATTTGTATACTCCCTCCCCTTTTGAAAATCACTAATAAAAACTTGATGGTTTTACAGCTCAGGGGGCATCACAGAACCTGCCGACATGTGATGTCTCCCCCAGACACCCAGCTTTAAAATTTCTTCTTTTATACTCTTTCCCTTTATTTCTCAGACCAGCTGACACTTAGGGATAATAGAAAAGGACTCACATTGAATTACTGGGGGCAGGTTCCCCTGATACCCCATGTTAACCAGGCTAGTCTTGAACTCCTGACCTCAGGTGATCCACCCGCCTTGGCCTCCCAAAGTGCTGAGATTACATGCATGAGGCACCGTGCTTGGCCTATTTATTTTTTAAATTGACAAAACTGTATACATTTATTGTGTATAATGTTGTGTTTTAAAATATTTTATGCATTGTGGAATGGCTAAAACAAGCTAACATATGCATTACCTCATACACTTATAATTTTTTTGTGTGATGACAACATTAAGGTCTACTCTTAGCAATTTTTGAGTATTTTTTAGCAATTTTTGTTATTAACTACAGACACCATGATGTATAATAGATCTATTGAATTTATTCCTCTGTCTCACTGAAATTTTGTATCTTTTGACCAACATCTTCCCAATTACCACTCATTGACAGTCCCTGGTAAGAAACATTCTACTCTGTTTCTAATGAGTTTGACTTACTTAGATTCCACAGATAAATGAAATCATAATGACATTTGTTTCTTTGTGCCTGACTTATTTTGCTTAACATAGTATCCTTCAGGTTCATTCATGTTGTCTCTAATGCCAGGATTTCCTTTATCTTAAGGCAGAACAGTATTCCACTGTTATGCCACATCTTCCATTTATCCACTGCTGGACACTTTGGTTGATTTTATATTTTGGCTATTGTGAGTAGTGCTGCAGTGAACATGGGAGTGTAGATATTTCTTTGACATGTTGACTTCATTTCCTTTGGATATATACCCAATAGTGAGATTGCTGGATAATATGGTAGTTCTATTTTTAATTTTTTGTGGGACATCCATCGTGTTTTCCATAATAGCTGTACTTATTTACATTTCCATCCACACTGTACAAGGATTCCGTTTTCTCTGCATTCTCATCAACACTTGTTATCTTTCATTTTTCTTAGACTAGTCATTCTAACAGGTGGAAGGTAATATCTCATTATGGTTTAATTTGCATTTTTCTGATAATTAGTGAAGTTGAGCATTTTTTTCATATGCTTGTTGGCCATTTGTATATATTCTTTGGAGAAATGTCTATTCAGATCCTTTGCCCAGTTTTTAATTGGGGTATTTTTTTTATTGAGTTGTTTCATTCCTTATGTATTTTGAATATTAATCCCTTAGCAGATGTATGACTTGCAAATTTTTTTCATTCTGTAGGTTTTCTCTTCATTCTATCAATTGTTTTTTTGTTGGACAGAAGCTTTTTAGTTTGATGTAATTTCACTTCTCTATTTTTGCTATTGTTGCCTATTATTTGGGAGTTATATCCAAAAAATCACCACCCAGACTGATGACACAAAGCTTTCCCCCTGTTTTTTTTCCTAGTCTTTTTACAGTTTCAAGTCTTAGGTTTTAGTGAACTACATTTTAAGGCTAAGTCAAAGAGCTGAAACTGGAAAAGGAGAGTTATGAGTGGACAAAGATATAAGCGTGTTTAAAGAAGTATAGAATAGCTCGTGATATTAAATGATATTTATTGCTTTATTTTTAAAAATTGTGCCTGTTGGACATGGAAACAAGAAGTATGTGGTGATCCCAATCAGAGCAGTTCAATTTCATTGAACTAATTGGAACAGCAGAAAGGTCATGATGGGAGAATGAATGTGAAGTAAGAAAGTGAAGACAAAGAAGTTGTATGAAGAATTGTTTCTATGAATGGGAACACAGAGAGGTTTGGAGGGACAAGTAAGAATATTGATTTTAAATATGGGAGGTATAAGATTCCTTTTTTAAAAAGTTCTTGTTAAAATTAGAGGCATAGACGAGTCATTTTTGGAATATTGACTAAGGCAATAACACCTTATTCATTTTATTTTATCTTTCTTTTATTCTGAATGATGATGATGATAATTTTTTTAAAATAAAGACTATCTTCCCTGTATCTCTAAAAAAACCTGAGAGCATGTACTTTTCACAGAATGGGACCTGAATGAGGGTTTATTGAAGAGTGAATAAATGTACGTATTAGTATAAATACAAATGTTCTTTTATGTCAGGTGTATATTAGAAAAAGACAATTTTGTTCTTTACTACTCACACTCAACACAGAACATTTCTGTGACCCCACATGTGTATGTATGTGTGTTTTTTTTTTTTTCCACATTGACCAATTCTCCAACACTAGCTTGTTGTGCTGTAATTAAACTGGATCCTGGTGTGCTCTACCTAGAGTGAGTGTCAAATTCCACAGATAAAGGCCTCAGTCCTACAAGACTGTACCCTACTTCAGATTTAATCATAAGTCCAAGTCTCCATCTCCAATACATCTGATCAATTGGCTACATATTGGGGTTTCCCATAACGCCCTCCTCAGCTTCCATCATTTGCTCTAATGGCTTATGGAAATCAAGGAAATGCTTTGCTTACTAGTGCTTATTTATTACAATGGATATGTTAAAGGATACAAATGAACAGCTAGATGAAGAGGTACAAACAGTGAGGTTTGGAAGGGTCCCAAAGGCAGGAACTTCTGTCCCCATGGAGATGGGATGTGCCATGCTACTGGTATGTAGATGTGTTCAGCAACCCAGAAGCTCTCCAAGCACTGTCCTTTTGGGATTTTATAGAGGATTCATTATGTACATATAATTAATTACATAATTGGCCATTGGTTATTAACTCTATCTTCAGCCCCTCTTTCCTCCCTGGATGCTGGGGGCTGGGGCTTAACATTTCAATCTTTAATCACAGGGCTGGTTCCCCTGGCAATCAGTCCCCATCATGGATAATATCCAGGATACCCCCATATCCAGGAACCCACAGCCATGCTAGTAATCTCACTAGGATACGAAAATACACTTACAACTTCAGAGATTTCAAGGGTTTTAGAAGCTATGCACCAAGACCATATATATATATATTTATTATTCTGTCATATCAAGTTACTTTAAGCCTGTCCATTCTGTGTTTTCATCTTCTCAAAATATGTGCAAGAACATTGTTTTTTATATGCCATTAATATTAATAATTAAAAATAAGTTGCCATTAATATTAATACTTAAAAATAAATAAGTTGGTTTGGTAAAACCAGAACACATTTCTGAAGAATTTTGACTTATCTCTCAAAAAAAAATAGGAAGAATAATGATTCAGTTAGCAATTTAAAAACATTCATTTATTCCTTTCTAGATATAAACCATTATGATAAACCATGTGAGAGATTTCAAATAACTTATTTATGGCCAATAATTGGGAAATGTGTGGTATTTAATAGTCTGTATTTCTTTCACTTCTCCCAATCAAAACTTCTAATAATCTTACTCTTTTTAAAACTTTATCATTTTATTATTTATTTTAATATTATTTTAATCATCATACTCTAAGTTACTCCATAAGCAATGTTAAGTCCTTTATGGATTTATGATTAATGTTGTATGCAAAAGTGAGTGAATGAATGAGTGTATAAATAAAGAGTGCATATATAAATAAAACACGTATCTCATCCTAATGTATAGTTTTAATTTGGGGATAGGGAGTTTAATTTTGGGGTAGAGGTAGAGATAACTTAAAAAAATCTATAAAACGTATTTAAGAAGTTTGTAATTTTACTTGATTTCTAGAGGGAGAATATCATGTTTTATGGCAGAGGAAGTAGCATTTTGAGAGTTTGAGATAGCCTAATTGTTTTATAGAATTAAAAATATATTTAACTGAAGCAGTGATGCAATCCATGGTGGAGAAATTGTAACACGGAAAAATCCACATAGAAGAAGACAACTCACATAATTTTATAAAATTATTAAAATTTTATCAAGTGGAGGAAGAGCTGTCAAGTAAAAGACTTTTTCAGTCGTACAGAATATTATGTCTAAAAAAGGACAAGGAAAGCAATGTGTTGGGAAGAGTGGATAGTCTGACAAGTGAATAGCACTGCAGTTGCTCAGTACTGGAAATATAGATTTGATTTTTAGAATGAGAGACCTTGAATGCCCTACCACAGAATTTTAAAATATTTCCATAGGGCATCCTGTACTTGGTTTTATGTTCTAGGAAGCCTAATGTGATGGTGATTGGTAACAGCTTAGGAGGAATGGATGTGGAGTTAGGAAACTAGTTAGGCTTCCTATTGCAAAGATCCAGATGTGAGCCATTAGCTCAGCAGTGGAAATAAAAAAAAAAGGAATATCGAGTGACATGCTACAGAATAAAATATTTTCAGGACCTGGCAAGCAAGTGAGTGAGAGGGAAGAAGAAAAGATTACTTCAAAGCTTTGAACTTGTGTGACTGGAACAGTGGTGAGATGAAGCTAGGACAGTCAGAAGAACTCATTGCAGTGACAGCATAAGAAGGATCATTCCAAACCTCTGGAGTTTATGGTGTTGGCTGAAACTCAGGTGTCAGGGACTGGTAGGCAGTTGATAACATGGTGAGAGGGGAGGGACTAGAGATCACTAATTAGGGGCACCTTGCTATAAAGGTGGTAGATGAAAACATAGAATGGTTGGCATTATGAGGAAATCACACATCTGGAGAGAGTAAGAATTTAAAAAGGAATAAATAAAAATCAATGTTTGTATTTCCTCCCTTTTCTTTATAGTCCTGAAAATTGACATCATATGAGAGACTGATTGTTTAACAGGGGGAATTGATAATATGAATGGGTGGAGTCTATGAAAAAGACCAGAGATTTTGGCAAGTATATGCTCATATTAAGAGTATTGATTGCAAGTGTGGATCCTGGAAACAAATTTTGGGTAGAAGACAGCAGTGATTTCAGAAAAAAAATGTATTATAAATAATATAATGTGGGTAACTTTTTGAATGTGGTAAATTGTAGTTGAGGCTATGAGATATATTTAGGTATAAAATTACTTATGTATTAAGAAATAATAAGGGAATTTAGATTTCTTTACAGAAAACGAACGAATAGGTTTTAAAAATGGGATTCACGAGGGGTTGAACAGCTGGAAAGCAGATGGGGTTAGGGTGGGGTGAATAGAAAAGTCATTATTAAAGAGAAATGTTTAATCTTCCATGTCTTCTGTTTGATTTGGTGGCTTTATAGTGGAATTTGAGGCATCATTTGGCAGCTAAATGGACTTGGGTTTTGCAGTAAAATTTATAGGTGGTATAATGTGGTTTTGTAGAGAATGATAGAGTGTGTCTGTTATAAACTCTCTTCATAAGAATTTCTGTTACCAAATTTTGCAAATATAGTATATGTTATATAGATACTAAAGAATTTAAATTGTGGTATTCCCTCAGGTTTTTTTAATTTCTGAACTTATATGTGTACGTATGTATTTTTAATAGATTTTATTTTTTAGAGTAGTTTTAGTTTACAGCCAAAATGTCGGAAAGTGAAAGACCCTAGTCCCTATACTCTTAGTTCCCATACATACAAACCTCCTTCACTATCGACATCCCATACAGGAGTGGTAGTTTTTTGGTGAACCTCGAGGTCTTTTAAATGTAACATTAGAGACAGCCTGTCCCTGTATATCCCGTATAAAGTAGTGCCTGTATCACCTGCTCTTTGGCCTCTATTCTCTTCATTTCCTTCAAAGCACTTATTCACTTACCAAATATTATATTACATCTTGGCGATTTGTTCATTTTCTATCTACTGCCCTAGATCTTAGGATCACTAAGGTAGGTACCTAGAGCTTCTTGTTTACTGTGGTGTGCGTCTCTGGTTGTACTTGACACAAAGTAGAGTTCAATAAATGTTTGTTGACTGATCGACCGGCTGACTGATGGAATGAGATGGTGACTTTCCTATTAAACTACATGTGCTTGAGAAGAACATTAGTTTCTTATTCAGCCTTATTTAACTCTCCATTTCTCCTTCCCTTCTGCTACCTCATTCACTTACTTGCACTCTCTCTCTCTTGCTCTCTCTCCTTGTGTGTGTGTGTGTGTGTGTGTGTGTGTGTGTGTCTAAGACAGCATTACCAGCACTTAGTATGGTGCCTGACACGTAATTGGCACTCCAGAATATTTACTGAATTAGTGAGCACATTAACTCATCCATCCATCAAACATTACGTTTGTATCTTCTTTATATTAGACATTCTTTGAGGCTCTAAATATGTAAATAATATTGACACTCAAATAAATAATTGCAGACTAAAAGGTGGGATGACTACTCTGTTAAGGGGGGTGCACCAGAGGCTTTAAGAGGAGAGAAGAGGGGCACTTAATCACAGTGTGGAGGGGCAAGAGAAGATAAATGAGAGTGAGTGAATGCTACTTTGAGCTGAAAATTTCAGAAGAATCACATGCCTCATAAGTGCTCCCAAATATAAATTCAGTTGCATTAAACACATATCTTTAGCAATTGGGTAAATGAAGATTGCGATTTTCAAATGTGGGTGCTGTGGGCTGAGGCATGTATAGCAGAATACACTGGAAGCTTTATAAAAATAATAATCTCCTTCCCTTTTCACACCTGAGATTCTGTTATATAAGGCATTTATTTGGTAAAACACTGATGTGGTCCCCTCCCTCACCCTGGTGAGAGAACTCTACCCTAACAGAATGAATTTTGCCATCTAAGATGGTGACTTTATATCCTAAAAGGATCCTCTGGCCTAAGTTAAGAAATAAGTGCATACCATTAATTTTATTTTGCTTTCAGGAGATGTTTTTCATTTTCATTTATTATTCTTTAATAGGTTTCATATACTTTTTAGAATTTAAAGTGTTACTTTATATATGCTTCAGTTTACTTTTTTTCATGTTTTGTGATTAACTATTCCTTTACTTAAAATAACATTGACATAAGGGATTTTTCAAAGACAAGCTAGCAAACAATTATTGAAAGAAATGGCAGTACATATGAGTAAGATATGAAACTTAGAGTTTCCTTTTGGAATGGCTTGGCTCATGAGGGAAATGTAAGTGAGCTATGTGTATATTTGCTTACGTACATATGCACATGTCTAAGGACCATCAGTGACTAGCTAACAGATGTCTGTGTTCAAAGCTCTTCAGTTTGAAGTTATGTATAATAAACTGACGGGTTCTGTTTTAACTCAAGGCTCTTGGCAAATGTTTATTGAAACTTACAATGTGATACTGTACTTGTCTTTATTCTTTTCTCCTAAGATTCATTTTTTTTGGTTATTGTTCAATGACATGTTGTTGTTTGAAGAGTCCCTAATTGGTGACAGTTGGATATATTTTTGATCATTAGCAATGACTAATTCTGTCCAAGTTTTAATATTCAAGCTAAGAGTGTCAGAAGAACATATTTAATTTTCACTTTGAAAAAGAATAAGGTCCTCAGTTTTCCTAATGACTGGAAGAGAAGGAAGTCTCCTTAAAATTTTAGCGTGAAATTTCTAGGCATAAAATTTTGAATGTGGTACTCATAGAAATAGTTTATTCCTGCTGATTTTAAGATAATTATTTTCTTTGCTTAAATTAAATAGTTCCAGACAAAATGAAAATGCTGAATTTTCAAATGCAAAGTTCATTTGAAATGTGTAAATTCAACAGTATATAAAACTAATTGTGATAGACATGTAAGTTTTATTTGTTTTTTATTATCTGGCCCCCAACGGATGTCTGTATGTTAAATCCCCTTTCTCAGTTGGTGGTGAATGATATCTTGATTAGATTATATACTGTTATTTATTTTTGAAAATTAAAGCCTATTTCAGTTCTAAAATTCCGAAGTTGTACTTGATATTAATATCTTTCTTATAATTGCTCCCAATCCCACTCCGTTCTCCTTTTCCTTCTCTATAAGTCTCATCCATCTTCTTCCACCCTTCTAGTCCTATGTTCCTAGTGGATTACAGTGAATGTGTTTGTGTGTGTGTGTGTGTGTGTATTTGTGTGTAGGAGTGGGGGTATGGTTAAGATTGGAGTCAGGGTGATGTGAGTCAGGTATGAACATTTTGGTCTCACTTTAAAACTCCTCCTCCATTTCTAGATTATCTGCTGGCTGGGTAGAGCCAAGAGATCACCAAAGTTACTTTTCATCTTAATCTAGTAAATACTTTTATATAAAACTCTAAATCTGGAAATTATTTCTATAAACTTTTAAAGCTATAGAAATCAAACTTCAAAATATACCTCTTCTCATTTTCTTCTGACTTTCCTTCTTCCTTTCAGATTCTTTATATTCTTCACTTCAATGCTTGAGCATGGTGTTTATGCCACAAAAAGAGTCATCTTGTTTTATGAACTATTTAATTATGTGTTCTCCTCAATTCTGTCTTTAATTGAAAATAGTCTTTTGAGAAAAAATGTTTGTTTCCCCCTGGAACAGTATAACTATTGTGCTGAGTGTGCAGTATTATGCAAGAAGCTATAAAAATTATTGGTAACAGCATGTCAGATTTTAGGTATCACTATAAGGGTGACATTTTCTTAGAAAAAGCTCTCAATAGTGTGTTTGATCCAGAGTGTCAAAGCATATGTGTTTGGGGAGACATTTAAAAAGTGAGATGCCTATTTCTGAAAGCATTTTATTAGAAGCGTCTGCTGAAAGTGTGATGCAAACTTACCCTGGCCAGGACATTGTGTGTTGTCAGGCTGACAAGCCGTTTCTAACTTATGTCACCATTGGATTCCAATCATATTGGTTTGGCACAAACTAAGTGACCTTCTTTAACATATTCATGTCATTCTCATTTTCTAGGTCATTATGTTCCTAGTCATGTGCAAATACATTTTTTATTAATTATATAATTTGCTTTAATAGCAATTTTGATGCACAGACGAATTTGTGAATATTATGAAATCTTTTCCAGAACAGTCAGAGAGTTGAGTTAGCCAGATTCCCTTAGCCAATTAATGCGTGGATGTGGCTGTTATCTCACCAGGGCAGAGCTTCTGAGGTATAAACATCTTCAACCCATAATAAACTTGATGCTATTTAGGAACACACCAGAAACAAATCTCTGCACTGGTGGGGATTCTCCTCTAAAAGGATAAGTACTATGTATTGATGTAAAGAGAGATTACAGTTAGTACTAATTAAGCAAAAAATTATATTGATGGATTGTAGGGGATATTGAGTAATGAATTAATTTGAAGAAGAAATAGGGGGATAATGACAGCACTGGATGAATAAATTGTATAGGATTAAGAATTTTTTAAATTAAAGTAAGACACGTAGGTGGGAAAGAAGTCAGGAGGGCCTAACAAACCAAGAACCTATGATGAAATAGAGGTGGAAAGGGCAGAATTGGGAAGCTGTACTGGGTACAAAGTGGAATTTGTGGTGATAAATGATGGGCAGAATGGAAACCAGTGGGATAATAGCAAGGGGTGAAGCTTAGAAGATAAAGAGCAGTTGGAAGAGACCCATGAAACACAACTTGTGGAGTGTTTTTTGTTTTGTTTTTTGTTTTTTTAATCTGTGTAACACACTGAAGCCTTCTGTTTGTCCTTGAGTGACATGATCAAATTAGTGTTGGAGTAAGATAAATTTCACATAGGGTTTACATGAAGGAAGAGAGAGAAGTTAGAAACAGGGAGACTCTTTGTGTGAATATGCATAATTTTCCTATTTAATTAATTAATTTTATGAGACAGAGTCTCACTCTGTCACCCAGGCTGGAGTGCAGTGGCCTGATCTCAGCTCACTGCAACCTCCACCTCCTGGGTTTAACTGATTCTCCTGCCTCAGACTCTTGAGTAGCTGCGACTACAGGAGTGTGCCACCACACTCTGCTAATTTCTTGTATTTTTAGTAGAGATGGGGTTTCACCATGTTGGCCAGGCTGGTGTCAAACTCCTGACTTCAGGTGATCTGCCCGCCCCTGCCTCCCAAAGTACTGGAATTACAGGCCTGAGCCTCCATACTTTTCTGGCCTACTTTTCTTTTTTAAAGTCTTTAATTGCTAATATGTAATAGAGAATTTTACAGGTACACATAAAAAATTACACGTGATCACAACAGAGTGTGAAGAAAACTTCAGCAGATATTTATGCTGTCACGTATATAAACTGAAAATCACTGGAAGTGACAGCTGTTATTTCAGTATGTTTTATAATTTTAGATGTTTCATTTTTGTTCTCTTTAAAGTCAAATTTTAAATTATATAAAATATTTACATAGTTCCAAGTCAAACTAGAAAAAAATTCACAAAAGTCCTGATAGTATTCCTGTTCCATTGACCCTTTGCCTCGACTCTCTGCATTGGCAAAATTTTATTAGGTTTGGTTTTATATTTACATGGTTTCTATTTTGAAAATTGCATGAAACACATATACACACACAGTTCCGCTCTCTTACACACATGGTATCATTCTAGAAATAATGTTTTGTAATTTATTTTACTTAATATATGTTCTAGAGCTATCTATATCTATCGTTTATTTATGTTTCTAGACACATAAATCGCCTTTTCTCCTCTTTATAGCTGCACAGCACTGCTTTGAGTGGAGGCACAACAGTATAATTCCCTATTAATATATCTATAATTAATGTCACAATTAATAACCTTGCTTAAAGGATAATTTGCATATTTGCTGAGAAGAAGGATCATCAAGTCACAGAATAATACATAGGCATTTTGGTAAATATTTCCAAATTCTTATTCATAGGATTCATCATTTTGCGTTTCTGTAACAATGAATGAGGGAGTTTGTTTTCTTAGAACTGTCCATGTGGAAAATCCTGTCAGCCTCAGCTTTTTAACAGTCAGATAATTAAAAATGATATTTCAGTATAGCTTAGTTTGTTTTTCTATAATTTTAAATAAAAGTAGTTTTGTTTCATATGTTTAAGGATCATTTTTATATGTTGCATATTGATCATATTTTATTTAATTTCTCCATTTTTCTAATGAGTTATTGGTCCTTTCATTTCCATTTTTTAAAGTTCTTCAGGCACTAAATAATAGCCTTTTTGAAATGTTACACATATTTTTTCAATTTTTATTTGTATTTCTACATTGCTTTTGTGTTTTGCTGTGTTATTTATCAATCATTTCTTGTACTGACTCTGGAGTTTGAATTATAGTTAGAAAAATTTCCCTGTTTTCCATCAGGCAGAGTATTTGAAGATTATAAAGTAATTTGCTCATATTTTCTTTTAATACTTGTATTATTCCAAATTTGAATTTAGAGTTCTGATTCATTTGGAATTTATTCTAGTTTTGATTTAAATAATGAGTCTATTTTTTTTAAATTTATTTATTATTATTATACTTAAATTGTAGGGTACATGTGCATAACGTGCAGGTTTGTTATGACTACCCAATTTTTACAATCCAAGTTATTAAATCTATATATGTATAGTGTGTGTGTCTGTATATATAGTGTGTGTGTATATATATAGTGTGTGTGTATATATATGTTATATGTATATATACTATGTTGATCCCCTGCTTTGTTCCATTGATCTGTGTCTTTCTTCATGTGCAGATACCACACTATTTTGTTTAGCAGCTTTACAATATGTTTACATATTTGTTATGGCTAGCGTTTCTTCTCACCTCCCATATGTATTACTTTTTACTTTAGAGGTTTTCTGACTACAACTGCTGGTCTATTTCTTCATATAAGCTATGTAATCAATATGTCTAATCACAGAAAAACATTGATGGCATTTTTTTCCATGATCACATTATATGACATTCATAATTTTATCCCAATTAAAGCGAATGGCATTTTAAAAAATCAAGTCTTTCTATTCAAGAGCATAGTATGTCTTTCCATTTATACAGTATACTATTTTGTCCTTGACAATATTTTATATTTTTCCTGATATAGTTTGTATATAGTTCTTTAAGTTTATACTTGTCTATTTTATTTTCATTTGCAATAAACAAAAGGGATTTTCTGTGATATGTTGTAATTACTCTTTGCATCTATGAAGGCTATTAATTTATATATATTAATTTTGTATCTTTCTAATCTGGCAGCCATTTTTTTATTGGTGCCTTTAATTGTTTTAGATATTTAATCATGCCATAGACAAATGGAGGTGGTGTTTCCCTCTTTTTAGTTCTTATATTTTTAATTGCTTTTTCATTTATGACTAACCACTTTATCAAGTAGATCCCATTACAATCAAATAGCAAAATAATAGTAAGAACAGAAGACATTTTTCTCAGTTCTGACATTTATGTGACTGACTCTAGGGTCTCCTCATTACTGGAGACATAAAGACAGAGATACAAGAGGACTTCAAAAATTCATGGAAAATTTGTATTATGAAAAAGGTATGCATGGATTTCAATTTTTTTGCACTAAAATAAACTTCCACTAACTTGTTATAACATGTTTAAATAAGAGCCCTTATTGGAGCAACATGAATTTTGCTAAAATTGAAGCAACAACAAACATCAAATTTACGGTGAATGTTGGGTTGAAGAATGGTGAATCTGAGGCTTTATGAAAATTTTATGAAGTCAATGCCTTAAAGAAATCAACAGTTTACAAAGTCCTCCTTTTCAGAAAGGACAATATGATGTTGAAGATGAAGCCTGCAGTGGCAGACCATCCACATCAATATTCAAGTAAAAAATGTACTTGTTGGTGCCCTAATTGGAGAGGACTAATGATGATAGCAGAAACAATAGTCAACGTCTCAATTGGTCAGATTACACAATTCTGACTAAAAAATTAAAGTTGAGCTAACTTTCCATTCAATGGATGCCAAAACTGTTGAGCCTAGATCAGCTGTAGAGAAGAGCAAAGCTTTCTATGGAAATTTTAAACAAATGGAATCAAGGTCCTGAAGCATTTCTTCAAAGATTGTAACAAAAACTGAAATACATCCTTACTAGTATGATCATAAAGACAAAGCACTATCAAATCAATGGCTATCAAGAGGTGGAAGTGGTCCAATCAAAGCAAAAGTGGAGTGGTTGAGAGCAAAGTTCATGGAATACTTCATTGGGAAGCTCAAACATTATATGTGTTGACTTTCTGGTGGCCAAAGAACAATAACATCTGTTTATTATGAGAATATTTTAAGAAAGTTAGCCAAAGCTTTAGCAGAAAAATGCCTGGGAAAGCTTCAACAGAGAGTCCTTCTCCACCACTGCAGTGCTCCTGCTTATTCCTCTCATCAAACAAGGACAATTTTGTTGGAATTTTGTTAAAAATAATTACACACCCACCTTACAGTCCTTGTTTGGATCCTTCTAACTTTTTGTTTCTGCATCTTAAAATATTCTTAAAGCACACCCATTTATTCCACAGTTAATAATGTGAAAAAGAGTGCATTGACATGATTAAATTCCAAGGAACCTTAATTCTTTAGGGATGGACTAAATTACTGGTCATTGCTTACAAAAATGTCTTTAATTTCATGGAGCTTATGTTGAGAAATAAAGTTTATTTTTACTTTTACCTTTTAATTCTAGTTTTCTACAGTCTTTTTGAAGTCTCCTCATATAAACCGATGGAATAGAATAGAAAGTCCAGAAATAAACCCATCCATATAAGGTCAACTGATTTTCAACTTGGGTGCCAAAAACACACAATGGGGAAAGGACAGCCTCTTTAACAAATGGTATTGAAAAAACTGCACATCCACCTGCTAAAGAATAAAATTGGACCCCTAGCTTACATTATAATAAAAATAAACTCATAATGGATTAAGTACTTAAAGATAAGACTAGAACTTGTAAAACTCCTAGGGAAAATGCTTAAATGACGTTGGTCTAGGCAATGATTTCATGCATATGACACGAAAAACATAAGCAACAAAAGCAAAAACAGGGAATCAGGATTACATCAAACTAGAAATCTCCTGCGCAACAAAAGAAACAATCAACAGAGTGACGAGGCAACATATAGGATGGGAGAAAATACTTGCAAACCATATATCTGGTAAGATGTTAATAACCAAAATATATGTAGACTCCTAAAGACAGTAGCAAAAAAACAAATAGCTCAATTTAAAAATGACCGAAGGACCTGAATAGACAGTTCTCCAGCGAAGACATACAAATGCCAACATGTATATGAAAAGATTCTCAGCATCACTAAACATCAGAGAAATGCAAATTAAAACAATATTCTGCTACTTCACACCTGTTAAAATGGCTATTACTAAACACATGAAAGGTAAGAAGTGTTGGTAAAAATAGAAACAAGAATCCTGGTACACTCTTGGTAAAAATGTAAACTAGTACAGTGATTATGAAGAACAGTATGGATCTTTCTCAAAAAGTTAAAAACAAACATCATATGATTTAGCAATCCCACTTCTGAGTACATATCTAAAAGGACTGAAATAAGAATTTCAAAAATATTTCTGGACTCCCGTGATCTTTGTGGTGTTATTCACAATAGCCAAGATATAGAATCAGTCTAAGTGTCCACCAACAGATGAATAGATAAAGAAAATATAGTATATATAAATAATGGAAACATTCAGCATTTAAAAAAAGGGAAATCTTGTCATTTATGAAAACATGGGTGGAACTAGAAGATATCACATTAAGTGAAATAAGTCAGGTACAGATGAAAAAATACTGCATGATTTCACTTATATGAGGTATTTAAAATAATCAAACTTATATAAGCAGAAAATAGAAAAATAGAATGGTGGCTGTCAGGGGATAGGGTAGGGGAAAATAGGAGGTTTTGTTCAATGAGTGTAAAGTTACAATTATGTAAGATGAATGAGTTCTAATGATCTGCTGTACAACATAGTGACTGTAGTTAACATTTATTAAGAGGCTAGATCTCATATTAGGTGTTCTTAACACGTAAACACACACACATACACACACACAGGGAGAGACATAAGGAGATGATGGATAAGTTTATTACTGCGATTGCCATGATGCTATCATAGGTGTACTCATATGTTGAAAATAATAAAATTGTATTCACTAAGCAGTTATTTGTAGATCAGTTATACCTCAATAAAGCTGTAAAAAATAAGATTCTAGCTTTAATGCTGAAATATATATAGATCTTATTTCAGTATTTAGAAAAGCTATTTAATTTAGCAGTTTTTAAAATAATAATGAAATAGTATTGATATGTCAAATGCCTTTTGCTAAACGATTGTCTCTAAGGAGATTATATTTTTCTCTTTATATGTGTTGATATGATTAATTACATTAAAGAATTTCATAGCATTTAAACTCATTGTCTTCCTGGAATAGACTTTGCTTAGTAAGGATGTACTTTTAAAATGCAGTATTGATTCCTATTTATTAACATTTTATTTAAATTATACAACAATATTCATAGGTAAACTGTAGTTTTTCTGTGCAATGTTTGTTAACCTTATGTTTATTTCATAAAAGAAATTGTAAGTATGCCATTAATATCCGCACTTTGAAATTGCTATGATATGTTTTGGAAGAATAGTTTTTAACAGAAAGTTGTATATTTCATCTAGATGTTCAAGTTTGTTTTCATAGTGTAAAAAGTAGTCCTTTGTTTTACTACTTATTCCATTGTCATTTAGTATTTCGTATGTTTGCGCTCCACATTTTTACTTTCTTAAGATGTATAGCATTTGTTACCTTGGTTGATTTTTTGTAAATTAAGCAGCTTTTGGATGAATTGCATTCTTGTTTTTTAGCTTATTGATTTCTGTTTTCATGTCAAACATTCTTTCCTTCTGTGTTCTTTCAGTTTGAGTAGAAAATTTAGTTATTTCATTTTCATTTTACTGAAAAAATATTTAATGCTATATATGTGTCTGTAGATACTGCTTTAAACTTGTTTATTAAATTCTGATATAATATTTTTGTTACTTTATTTTTTAGAAATTCTGAATTTTTGTTTTGCATTTCTCCAGTGATCCACGTGTTGGGCAGTTTAAGAGCTCTCAATCTCCAGGCAAAAGAGCTTTTGATTATTATTATTTTTTACTTTTTATTTTAAAAGTTACTTTTAACTTTATCTTATTTTGGTCAAAGTATACCTTTTACAGTATATACAGTATTCAGATTTTCTCTCTGTGTATGTATTACCTAATATATGGGCACTTATAAATATGGTGCATTTTATTTGTTGAGGCTCAGAATTTGATACATGTTAGAACATTTACCTTACTGATTAGACCATTTAGGGATCCTGTAATCTTATTTCTTTGGTTTGTCTTGGATTGAGAGAGATGCATTAAACGTTATTTTTCTAGCATACTTTGGCCGATCTATTTAATTTTAACCTTTCTGTGCCTCTTTATTTTAGAAGTAACTTTTGTATACATCATAGATTTGGATTTTGCTTTTTAGCTAATCTGATAATCTCTATGTTTTACTGGATAGATTAAGTCCATTTGCATTTATTGATATTACTTCTAATGTTTAATGCCATCTTTTCGTGCTGTATATATGTATACACATTTTATATTTACATTTATTAATTCATATATATGTGTGTGTTTACTTTTGTAATGTGGTCTTTTGCTCTTTCTTTATGATATGTTATCTGGTATTTAGCAGGGCTTATATTTTTGTTAAAATACTTCCTTTCAAAATTAATCTCTTTAATTAAACAAATTAGATATCTTTTGGTTCTCTTCTATAAGCTATAATGAGTTTAGTTGGTCACCTTTTCTTTTCCATTCTCTCACTCTCCACCGTGGTGTTTAATTCAAAGTGACATCCTTTACTCCCAACTACAATATTTAAGGTAATCAGTGAGCTTATTCTACATTGTTAATTGCATTATATCTAAATAATAAGAACATATGACATTTATAGATTTTAAAAAATAACCTTTACCCTTATTTATCAGTTTTATACAGATATATGCTTAATGTTCGCCACTAGACCTCATGTCAATTCTTCTATAGTACCTTGGTTTCTTGAGGAATTTTTGTCTTAGGAAAATACGTTGTTAAATTTTCCTCAGATATAGAGTGTTGCTGTTGAAAGGTGTAATATCTGTCTAATCTTTAATCCTTCTAAAGACTGGATGCAAAAGGATCCTGGCCCTCCCACTGCAAATCTGTTAGTTTGACTAGAATATTGATCATTCTGGGTTTTTGTCCTCATGTATAATATATTCCTTTTCAATAAGTAAGATTGATTTCTTCTCCCACCCACCTTTTATAAATAATGTTTTTATTAAATACGCCTTTTTTAAATGAAAGTTTTATGAATTATGGATTTTAACATTTGTTCTACTCCATTGGTTTGACTCTTTGTCTTTAGTATTCCTCCTTACACACTCACAAGAAATTTCATTTTCTTTTTCAACTTTTATTTTAGAATCAGGGCGTACATGTGCATGTTTGTTACATGAGTATGTTGCACAATGCTGAGGTTTGGGACATGACCAAACCCATAATCCAGATAGTAAGCATAGTACCCAATAAGTAGTTTTTCAGCTCTCCTCTCCTCTCTCTCCCCGCATATAAGTCCCCGGTGTCTATTGATCCCATCTTTTTGTCCATGTACCCAATGTTTAGCACCCACTTACAAGTGAGAATATGAAGTATTTTATTTTCTGTTCCTGTGTTAATTCACTTAGAATAATGGCCTCCACCTGCTTCCATGTTGCTGCAAAAGGTATAATTTTATTATTTTTATGGCTACATAGTATTCCATGGTGTATAAGTACCACATTTTCTTTATCCAATTCATAACTGATGGGCACCTAGGTTAATCCCATGGTTTTGCTTTTCTGAATAGTGCTGCAGTGAACATACATGTGTCTTTTTGGTAGAATGATTTATTTTCCTTTGGATATATACCCAGCAATGGGATTGCTGGGTCAAATGGTAATTCAACTCTTGGTTCTATGAGAAATCTGTAAACTGCTCCCCACAGTGGCTGAACTAGTCTACATTGCCACCAACAGTGTATAATTGTCCCCTTTTCTCTGCAGAATTGCTAACATGTATTATGTTTTGACTTCTTAATGAATGGTATTCTGACTGATATGAGATGGTATCTTATTATGGTTTTGATTTGCATTTCTCTGATGATTAGCGATAATGAGCATTATTTGTGTGTGTTTGTGGGCAGGTTGTATGTCTTCTTTTTTTTTTTTAATTTTAGATGGAGTTTCCCTCTTGTCGCCCAGGCTGGAGTGCAATGGCATGATCTCAGCTTACCGCAACCTGCATCTCCCAGGTTCAAGTTATTCTCCTGCCTCAGCCTCCCAACTAGCTGGAACTACAGGCATGCACCACCATCCCTGGCTAATTTTTTTTTTCTTTTGTATTTTTAGTAGAGATGGGGTTACTCCATGTTGGTCAGGCTGGTCTCGAACTCCCGACCTCTGGTGAGCCGCCTGCCTTGGACTCCCAAAGTGCTGGGATTACAGGTGTGAGCCACTGCACCCAGCCATATGTCTTCTTTCGAGGTGTCTGTTCATGTCTTTTACTCACTTTTTAATGAGATTATTTGCTTTTTGCTTGTTAATATGTGCAAGTTTCTTACAGATACTGGATATCAGACCTTTGTCAGATGTACAGTTTGTGAATATTTTCTGCCATTCTATAGGTTGTCTGTTTATTTCCTTGATACTTCTCTTGCTGTGCAGAAATTAGTTACCACTTGTCAATTTTTGTTTTATTGCAATTACTCTGTAAGACTTAGCAATAAATTATTTTTCCAAGGCTAATATTAAGAAGGATACTTCCTCAGATTTCTTCTAGAATTTTTATAGTTTGATGTCTTACATTTAAGTCTTAAATCCATCCTGAGTTAATTTTTGTATATGGTGATAGAGAGGTGTATTAGTCCATTCTTATTCTTCTAGTAAAGTCATACCTGAGACTTGGTAATTTATAAAGAAAAGAGGTTTAATTGATTCACAGTTCAGCATGGCTGAGGAAGCCTCATAACCTGCACGTTATGCACATGTACCCTAGAACTTAAAGTATAATAATAATAATAATAATAATAATAAAGAAAAAAAACCAAAAAACACACACAGTCATGGTGGAAGGGGAAGCCAACATGTCTTTCTTCACATGGCAGCAGAGAGAAGAAGAATGAGAGCCAAGTAAAGGGGGAAGTCCCTTATAAAACAATCGCATCTTGTGAGAACTTACTTACTATCATGAAACTGGATGCAGGAAACTGCCCCCAAGATTCAGTTATCTCCACCTGGTCCCTCCCATGCCATGTGGTGATTATGGGAACTACAATTCAAGATGAGATTTGTGTGGGGACACAGCTAAGCCAAATCATATAATTCCACCCATAACCCCTCCCAAATCTCATGTCTTCACAATTCAAAACACATCATGACCTTCCAATGGTCCCCAAGGTCTTAATGCTTTTCAGGATTAACTTAAAAGTCCAAGTCCAAAGTCTCATCTGAAACAAGATAAGTCCCTTCTACCTATGATCCTGTAAAATCAAAACAAACTAGTTACTTCCTGGATACAATGGAGATACAAGTATTGAGTAAATATACCTGTTCCAAATGGGAGAAATTGGCAAAAACAAAGGGGAACAGGCCCCATGCAAGTCCAAAATCAAATAGAGTAGTCATTAAACATTAAAGTTCCAAAATGATCTCCTTTGACTCTATGTCTCAAATCCAGGACATGCTGATGTAAGAGGTGGGCTCCCATGATGTTGGGCAGCTCCACTCCTGTGGCTTTGCAGGGTACAGCCCCCTCATGGTTGCTTTCACAGGCTGGAGTTGAGTGTCTGTGGCTTTTCCATGTGCACAGTGCAAGCTGTTTGTGGAGCTACTCTTCTGGCATCTGGAGGATGGTAGCCCTCTTCTCATAGATCCACTGTGAGAAGTGCCCCAGGGGGACTCTCTGTGGGAGCTCCAACCTCATATTTCCCTTTCACACTGTCCTAGCAGAGGTTCTCCCTGAGGGCCCTGCTCCTGTAGCAAACTTCTGCCTGGACATCCAGGCATTTCTATACATCCTCTATAATCTAGGTAGAGATTCCCAAACCTGAATTCTCAACTTCCGTGTACCTGCAGGCCCCAAACCATGTGTGAGCTACCAAGGCTTAGGGTTTACATACTCTGAAGCAACGGCCTGAATTGTACTTTGGCTCCTTTCAGCCAAGGCTAAAGCTGAAGCAGCTGGGACACCATGTCCTGAGGCTGCATAGAGCAGGGGGCCCCCAGGTATGGCCCATGAAACCATTTTTCCCTACTAGTCCTCTGGAACTCTGATGGCAGGGGCTGCCATGAAGGTGTCTGACATGCCCCAGAGATATTTTCTCCTTTGTCTTGGTGATTAACATTTGGCTCCTCATTATTTATGCAAATTTCTGCAGCTAGCTTGAACTTCTCCCCATAAAATGGGTTTTTCTTTTCTATTGCATTATCAGGCTGTAAATTTTACAAACTTATGCTGTGCTTCTTCTTGAATGCTTTGCCACTTAGAAATTTTTTCCACCATATACCCTAAATCATCTCTTTCAAGTTCAAAATTCCACAGATCTCTAGGGCAGGGGCAAAATGCCACCAGTCTCTTTGCATAGCAAGAGAGACCTTTACTCCAGTTCCCAAAACGTTGCCCATTTCTGTCTGAGACCACCTTGACCTGGACTTCATTGTCCATATCACTATTAGCATTTTGGTCAAAGCCATTCAACAGTCTCTAGGAGGTTCCAAACTTTCCCATATCTTCTTGTCTTCTTGTGAGCCCTCCAAACTGTTCCAACCTCTGCCTGTTACCCAGTTCCAAAGTTGCTTCCACATTTTCAGGTATTCTTAACAGCAGTGGCCCACTCTACTGGTGGCAATTTACTGTATTAGTCTGTTCCCATGCTGCTAATGAAGACATACCTGACACTGGGTAATTTCTAAAGGAAAATGGTTTAATTGACTCACAGTTCAGTATGGGTGAACTTTCAATTATGGTGGAAGGGGAAGCCAACCTGTTCTTCACATGGCAGCAAGCAGAAGAAGAATGAGAGCTGAGTGAAACCTCATAAAACCATCGGATCTCGTGAGAACTTACTAACACAAGAACAGGATAGGGGAAACTGCCCCCATGATTCAATTTTCTCCACCTGGCCCCTTCCATGACATTTTAAGATTATTGGAACTACAATTCAAAATGAGATTTGAGTGGGGACACAGCCAAACCATATCAAGAGAGGTCCAGTTTCATTTTTCTGTATATGGATAGCCAGTTATGCCAGCACCATTTATTGAATAGGGATTCCTTTCTCCAGAGTGTGTTTGTCAAGTTTGTTGAAGATCAGATGGTTGTAGGTGTATGGTTTTATTTCTGGATTCTCTATTCTGTTCTATTAGTCTACGTGTCTGTTTTTGTACCAGTACCATGCTGTTTTGCTTACAATAGCTCTGTACTACATTTAAAAGTCAGGTAATGTGATAAGTCAAGCTTTGTTCTTTTTCTTAGGATTGCTTTGGCTTCTTGGATCTGTTTTGATTCCCAATGAATTTTAGAATAGTTTTTCTGACTTCTGTAAAAAAATGACATTTCTAGCTTGATAAGAATACATTGAATTCATAAATTACTTTGGGCAGTATGGCCATTTTAATGATATTGATTCTTCTAATCTATGAATATAGATTGTTTTTCCATTTGCTTATGTTATCTCTGATTTCCTTCAGCAGTATCAAAAAGTTAAGAAGATCTCAAATTAACAGTCTTACATTGCACCTAGAGGAACTAGAATAAAAAGAGCCAACCAACTCCAAAGCTAGCAAAAGTAATATCTAAAATTGGAGAAGAATTGAACATAACTGAGATGCAAAAATTCATAGAAAAGATCAATTAAACCAAAAGTTTGTTCTTCGAAAGAATAAACAAAATTGATAGACCACCAGTTAGGTTAACAAAAAAAAAAAAAAAAAACAAGAACCAAATGAACACTATCAGAAATGACAAAGATGGTATTACAACCAATCTTACAGAAATATAAAAGATCCTCAGAGACTATTATGAATACTTTCATGCACACAAATTAGAAAATCTGGAGAAAATGGATAAATTCCTAGAAACACAGAACTTCCCAAGATTGAACCAGGAAGGAAGTAAAACCCTGAATAGACAAATAATGAGTTCTGAAATGGAATCAGTAATAAAAATCCTACCTACCAGCCTGTGTGTGGTGGCTCACACCTGTAATCCTAGCACTGTGAGAGGCAGAGGCAGAGGATCAGTTAAGCCCAGCAGTTTGATACCAGCCTCAGCAACATAACAAGACTCTGTCTCAAAACAAAAAGCAAAAAACAAAAAACTACCAACCAAAATATATCCTGGAACACCTGGATTCACAGCTGAATTCTACCATATGTACAAGGAAGAACTGGTACCAATTCTGTTGAAACTATTCCAAAAAATCGAGGAGGAGGGACATGTCTCTAACTCATTCTACAAAGCCTGCATCATTCTGACATAAAAATCTGGCAGAGAAACAATGACAAAAGAAAACGGCCAATATCCTTGATGAATATAGACACAAAAATCCTCAAGGATATACTAGAAAACCAAGTCCGGCAGCACATCAAAAAGTTAATTCACCATGATCAGTCGTGCATTGATCATGCAATGCAAGGATGGTTCAACATACACAAATCAATAAATGTTATTTGCCATATAAACAGAATTAAAAACAAAAACATATGATCATCTCTAAATAAACACAGAAAAAGCTTTTGATAAAATTTGACACCATTTCATGATTAAAAACCCTCACTAGGAATTGAAGAAACATATCTCAACATAATAAAAGGCATGTATATTAAACAAACAGCCAACATCATACTGAACAGACAAAAGCTGTGACTATTCCCCTTGAGAACTCAAGATAAGAATGTCCACTCTTACCACTCTTTTCCAACATAGTACTGCAATTCCTAGCTAGAGCAATTAGGCAAAACAAAGAAATAAAAATCATCCAAACTGGAAAAGAAGTTAGCAAAATATCTCTCTTAACTGATTATATGATTCTATACCATAAAGACTATAACAAAATTCTCCTGTAACTGTTAAATGACTTCAATAAAGTTTCAGTATAAAAAAAAGTATGAAAATCAATAGCATTTCTATATATCAATATAATTGAGCCAAATTAAGAACACAATTCTTTAAAGTAGCCACAAAAAATTGAAATATCTAGTAATACATCTAACCAAAGAGGTGAATGATCTCTATAAGAAGAATTATATTGACTATTTTTTGCATGGCCTCTACATTTGTCATTTTTTGAGTTTTAAAAGTGTACATGGTTTTTAGTTTCCTAGTCTCTACTGTCTTATTTTTCTTTCCTTTACTTTTCTAGTAACTTGTGTGTTCTTCTTAGGTGCGTCTTTATTTCTGAAATGATTTGTTTTCTTTCGATTTTCAATTTTCTCATAAAATCCTATATTCTAGTCATACTATTCTTGGCCATCACGTTCTGATTATTCTCTTACTTCTGAGTTTCTACTTTTTTATTTTTTACTTATTCTGTACTCTGGAGTTGTATTTTTAATCTGGTTGTGGACATATTTACCTAGTGTCTTCCTTCTGTGTTGTGTATTACTTTATACATTTAAATATTTTTCCCTGCAATACATATGTATATAGTTTATTTATACTTTCCATTTGCTTATATCTGGGTTTTTTATTTTGTACTTTTAGTTTTCCTAGATTTATGGCAAAGTCGTCCAGCTTAGTCACTACTGTGAAGTCTTCAACTATATAAGGGTTTTATCTGAAATGAATGCAGAAGTAGCATAGCTACAATGACCTGCTATTAGAGAAAGCATATAGACAATTGTGTCCTAGTTTCAAAATATAGCATAACTGGAGAAATATAAATGATTTGTTTGAACTATATACCAAATATTTTATAGCATTTGCCTAAAAGTCCAGCAGAAAAATACATTAAACCAATACCTTCTTTTAGAAATCACCAGAAAAATTGCTCAGTATCTTTTGGTATGAAAAAAAGCAACTTTGAAAGATAGTTAAATCCAACCTCTGTGCTTTTTTTTGTTTGTTTCTCTTTTGTGGTAAGCATAAGGTGTTGATCAATTTATTACACACATGTTGAATAATAATGTCCTGATGCTGTCATATAATTTTGGGTTAAGTCAAAATGATGTCCCTTTTGATGCAAGAGGAATTAATCAGCACAGCCGGATTAAAAAAAAAGAGAAAGAAATGAAAAATCAACATCATAAAAATTTCAGTGAAATCAATCTACCATATAACGGTTTTCAGTAATTTGAGTTATTTGTGTGCTGTTGAAATTTTACTTTGAATACACATCATTTGGGATAATAATAATTACAGTTCTGGAATTCACATTTTGTGAGTAATTTTGTGTACTTACACTTCAGCTATTTCTTCACAAATGTGAAATAGTCGTTATGTGAAATATTTATATAAAAAAAAACCCTGCCACTAAAATCAAATGAAAGTTCTCTTAGGTACTCAGTCCATTGATATTTAAACAACAACAACAAAAAGATAAAATCTATTTTTTTATTGAGAAAATGGGAAATTTTTATTAATCTCATTCTCTATCACTTTCATAATGTTAACAGATTATGGTACTAATGTGAGGACACATTTGATGTAGCACAGCTAACAGGCCTATGGATGCAGTTTCTCAGAACTATTTTTTGAAGAAAGATCCTGAGATGTTTGATCTTGTTCGTGTGAATTTTGGGCTTTCTAGCAAATCTCTAGTCATCAGTGAGCTATCAACACCTTCCAACAATGAGTTCCAAGTGTCATTTTTCTCACGAGTACCAATGATTTCAATATTAGGATTAATTAACCGAAATATTATTCTTAATTTTTGTAGAAATATAACCGTTACAGACTAACCTAACATTTGTACATGAAATGCTAGTTTGTGTTTCCTTTAAATGAAAAATGTACTTTTATGGATAGTTGTTTCCTAATAATGAAAACATAGTCATTGTCATCATTTTTGTTGTTGAGGATTTAAGATTTCATTTGAGTTAGAAAAATAATAGAGTTGAAAGGATACTTAAGTATTATCATATAAATCTAACTTCTTTGAAACTGTAATAATTGTAGTGCTGACAAGTGAATTTAAATACGAATATTTCATTTTAGCATGGCTACCTACTATGACTGGGGCAATAATACAGTGAGATTCACACTAATTAAATATTCCATTTCCAAAGGAACAATATGTTATGCTAGGCAAATACTAAAAGATCCTTCCCAATTTATTATAATCTAATGATATGTATAAAGATTTTTTAAAGCATTGATTCTGAATAACCAGTAGTTTTCTTCACATTTTTCTCCTGGCTTATTTTATATCCATTTTAGGACTTAAGAATTATGGTGTTTAATTTAGAGAAATACTGTTTGAAGTTTAAATCTTTCTATAAATAATTACACAGAAGACCATTTATTATAGTAGAAACCATTCACTATAGTAGAATCTTGATATTAATCACTAAAAATTTATTCAGTAAAAGCAGAAATTAAACATGACATAGATTGTTCCAACTGCTGCATAATGAACCACCATAAAATTTAATATATTAAAATAACAACTAATTTCTCTCATGCTTACGTGGGTTGCCTGGGCTGAGACGGGTGATTCTTTCTTAAAGTCTCATGAAGTTGCAGGCAGATGTCAACTAGATCTGCCATCACCTGAAGAATTGACGGGGCTGGACATATAAGATGGCCGACTCTCATAAATGAGAATTGATGTCAATTGTCACTTGGAGCATGTAAACATAGACTCTTCATGTTGCTTGGGATTCTCACAAGATAGAAGCTGACTTGAGAAAGTATCCCCAAAATGTGACCATTTTAATAGGCCTATCTTCAGTAATCTTCATTTGTATTTCAGTTATTAATACACATCTTAATTTCATGTGAGATTAGGGTTATTAAAGGAAATGAATCTTAATGAAGATAGGAAAGTCAAAAAAATTGAAGATAGATGTATATGGGTGGTTGTCCATATAAATAGTAAAATTATCTAGAAAAATGGCAGAAACTGGGAATGAAAGAAGATAGTGAGCCAGTTGAAGATTCACAGACATTTTAAACTTTAAAATACTTTTACTATTTACTTCTAAACAAAACGAACCTAACACACTTCTAAACACATATTTTTGTTGTTGTTTTTTTGTTTTTTTGTTTTTTTCTTTTTTGATGGTAGTGTTGTTGTTGTCTTTTGTTTGTTTGTTTTTTGAGACAGAATCTCGCTCTGTTGCACAGGCTGGAGTGCACTGGCGTGATCTCAGCTCACCACAACCTCCACCTCCGGTTTCAAGCGATTCTCCTGCCTTAGCTTCCTGAGTAGCTGGGACTACAGGCGTGCCCCACCATGCCCAGCTAATTTTTGTATTTTTAGTAGAGACGGGGTTTCACTATGTTGGCCACGCTGGTATCTAACTCCTGACCTCGTGATCCGCCCGCCTCCGCCTCCCAAAGTGCTGAGATTAAAGGCATGAGCCACTGCACCCAGCCTAAAAACCCAGTTTTAACCTATCTTCCAATCTCCTTCTTTTCTTAAAACTTGCTTTGTGGCCTCAGCAAGACAACAAGATCATTGATCACGTTTTTTATTTTTGTTCATTATATTTTCACGTATCTTTTCCAAACCAGCTTAGAATTCATGAACCAGTACTTCAACAGTTTCTTTTCTTTCTTTCTTTCTTTTTTTTTTATTATTATACTTTAAGTTGTAGGGTACATGTGCATAACGTGCAGGTTTGTTACATATGTATACTTGTGCCATGTTGTCGTGCTGCACCCATCAACTCGTCAGCACCCATCAACTCGTCCTTTACATCAGGCATAACTCCCAATGCAATCCCTCCCCCCTCCCCCCTCCCCCCTCCCCATGATAGGCCCTGGTGTATGATGTTCCCCTTCCCGAGTCCAAGTGATCTCATTGTTCAGTTCCCACCTATAAGTGAGAACATGCGGTGTTTAGTTTTCTGTTCTTGCGATAGTTTGCTGAGAATGATGGTTTCCAGCTGCATCCATGTCCCTACAAAGAACACGAACTCATCCTTTTTTATGGCTGCATAGTATTCCATGGTGTATATGTGCCACATTTTCTTAATCCAGTCTGTCACTGATGGACATTTGGGTTGATTCCAAGTCTTTGCTATTGTGAATAGTGCTGCAATAAACATACGTGTGCATGTGTCTTTATAGCAGCATGATTTATAATCCTTTGGGTATATACCCAGTAATGGGATGGCTGGGTCATATGGTACTTCTAGTTCTAGATCACTGAGGAATCGCCATACTGTTTTCCATAATGGTTAAACTAGTTTACAATCCCACTAACAGTGTAAAAGTGTTCCTATTTCTCCACATCGTCTCCAGCACCTGTTGTTTCCTGATTTTGTAATGATTGCCATTCTAACTGGTGTGAGATAGTATCTCATTGTGGTTTTGATTTGCATTTCTCTGATGGCCAGTGATGACGAGCATTTTTTCATGTGTCTGTTGGCTGTATGAATGTCTTCTTTTGAGAACTATCTGTTCATATCCTTTGCCCACTTTTTGATGGGGTTGTTTGTTTTTTTCTTATAAATTTGTTTGAGTTCTTTGTAGGTTCTGGATATTAGCCCTTTGTCAGATGAGCAGATTGCAAACATTTTCTCCCATTCTGTAGGTTGCCTGTTCACTCTGATGGTAGTTTCCTTTGTTGTGCAGAAGCTCTTTAGTTTAATTAGATCCCATTTGTCAATTGTGGCTTTTGTTGCCATTGCTTTTGGTGTTTTAGACATGAAGTCCTTGCCCATGCCTATGTTCTGAATGGTATTACCTAGGTTTTCTTCTAGGGTTTTTATGGTATTAGGTCTAACATTTAAGTCTCTAATCCAATCAGGCAAGAGAAAGAAATAAAGGGTAAAAGGGTATTCAGTTAGGAAAAGAAGAAGTCAAATTGTCCCTGTTTGCAGATGACATGATTGTATATTTAGAAAACCCCATTGTCTCAGCCCAAAATCTCCTTAAGCTGATAAGAAACTTCAGCAAAGTCTCAGGATACAAAATTAATGTGCAAAAATCACAAGCATTCTTATACACCAGTAACAGACAAACAGCCAAATCATGAATGAACTTCCATTCACAATAGCTTCAAAGAGAATAAAATACCTAGGAATCCAACTTACAAGGGATGTAAAGGACCTCTTCAAGGAGAACTACAAACCACTGCTCAGTGAAATAAAAGAGGGCACAAACAAATGGAAGAACATACCATGCTCATGGATAGGAAGAATCAATATCGTGAAAATGGCCATACTGCCCAAGGTAATTTATAGATTCAATGCCATTCCCATCAAGCTACCAACGACTTTCTTCACAGAATTGGAAAAAACTGCTTTAAAGTTCATATGGAACCAAAAAAGAACCTGCATTGCCAAGACAATCCTAAGTCAAAAGAACAAAGCTGGAGGCATCATGCTACCTGACTTCAAACTACACTACAAGGCTACAGTAACCAAAACAGCATGGTACTGGTACCAAAACAGAGATATAGACCAATGGAACAGAACAGAGTCCTCAGAAATAATACCACACATCTATAGCCATCTGATCTTTGACAAACCTGAGAAAAACAAGAAATGGGGAAAGGATTCCCTATTTCATAAATGGTGCTGTGAAAATTGGCTAGCCATAAGTAGAAAGCTGAAACTGGATCCTTTCCTTACTCCTTATTCAATGGTTTCTTGACAGGATCTTTAACTTCCTTATAATCATTTTCTGCATCAAGTAACCATCTGCTTTTGCCTTTAGGAAGAAAGTCACACAATCACATATTTTCTGAACATAAGCTGAACTTCTACTTCCATAGAGTGAGTTACTTCACCTCATTGGTAAGCTTTCTCACTCTCTCTACAGGAATTATTTCAACTCTCTGCAGCATTAACAACCTAATATTCCAATGCATATTTTATAACTTTCCGAAAAATATCTGACCCCTTTCAATACATGAAAAACCAAAACAAAACAGGCCATCCTTCCTCCTTCAATGTCCCATCACTATGTCTATAATCATCCATAATCATCTTTCTTGTATTTCAGGTTAAGATGAAAATCTTGTTCTAATAAATGAAAATATTTCCACCTAGAGTCAAACCTCTCCTTTCTCTAAGGCCTAGATCTTTCTTTCCATTTTGTTTTGCTTGAATTGATCTTTTCTTGTTGACTAAAATACTTTATTATTTCTCAAAAATTCTATCATTATATCATTTTCTTCATTCTCTTCCTGGACTCCATATAAAACTGTATGGTAAATAACCATCCTCTTGTATGTAACTCTGTAATCTCTATGTCCGGAGTCCTTCTTCTTACTTCCAACTCATATATGAATGATTTTTGGGCATTTATTCTTTGATTCTATTGGCACCTCAACCTTGAAATATCCTAAGTCTAATAATCATAATTTCCTAACTTTTTTACAAATGTATTCATTATTTTTATTCTTCCCTCATAGTGGTTAAAATTATCCTTGAACTAGTGGCTCAGGTTAGAAATATTGGAATCATTCTAGGTTCTTTTATATTATTATTATTATACTTTAAGTTCTAGGGTACATGTGCACAGCATGCAGGTTTGTTACATATGTATACATGTGCCATGTTGGTGTGCTGCACCCATCAACTCGTCATTTACATCAGGTATAACTCCCAATGACATTCCTGCCCCCTCCCCCCTCCACACCATAGGCCCCGGTGTGTGATGTTCCCCTTCCCGTGTCCAAGTGATCTCACTGTTCAGTTCCCACCTATGAGTGAGAACATGCGGTATTTG
The DNA here is from genome assembly GCF_049350105.2 of Macaca mulatta. Taxonomy (NCBI): domain Eukaryota; kingdom Metazoa; phylum Chordata; class Mammalia; order Primates; family Cercopithecidae; genus Macaca; species Macaca mulatta. The sequence continues at coordinate 104,336,684 of NC_133409.1, forward strand.
GTTTTCTGTTCTTGTGATAGTTTCCTGAGAATGATGGTTTCCAGCTGCATCCATGTCCCTACAAAGGACATGAACTCATCCTTTTTTATGGCTGCATAGTATTCCATGGTGTATATGTGCCACATTTTCTTAATCCAGTCTGTCACTGATGGACATTTGGGTTGATTCCAAGTCTTTGCTATTGTGAATAGTGCTGTAATAAACATACATGTGCATGTGTCTTTATAGCAGCATGATTTATAATCCTTTGGGTATATACCCAGTAATGGAATGGCTGGGTCAAATGTTATTTCTAGTTCTAGATCCTTGAGGAATCACCATACTGTTTTCCACAATGGTTGAACTAGTTTACAATCCCACCAACAGTGTAAAAATGTTCCTATTTCTCCACATCGTCTCCAGCACCTGTTGTTTCCTGACTTTTTAATGATTGCCATTCTAACTGGTGTGAGATGGTATCGCATTGTGGTTTTGATTTGCATTTCTCTGATGGCCAGTGATGACGAGCATTTTTTCATGTGTCTGTTGGCTGTATGAATGTCTTCTTTTGAGAACTATCTGTTCATATCCTTTGCCCACTTTTTGATGGGGTTGTTTGTTTTTTTCTTATAAATTTGTTTGAGTTCTTTGTAGGTTCTGGATATTAGCCCTTTGTCAGATGAGCAGATTGCAAACATTTTCTCCCATTCTGTAGGTTGCCTGTTCACTCTGATGGTTGTTTCTTTTGCTGTGCAGAAGCTCTTTAGTTTAATGAGATCCCATTTGTCAATTGTGGCTTTTGTTGCCATTGCTTTTGGTGTTTTAGACATGAAGTCCTTGCCCATGCCTATGTTCTGAATGGTATTACCTAGGTTTTCTTCTAGGGTTTTTATGGTATTAGGGCTAACATTTAAGTCTCTAATCCATCTTGAATTAATTTTCATATAAAGAGTAAGGAAAGGAGCTAGTTTCAGCTGTCTACTTATGGCTAGCCAATTTTCCCAGCACCATTTATTAAATAGGGAATCCTTTCCCCATTTCTTGTCTTTCTCAGGTTTGTCAAAGATCAGATGGCTGTGATTGTGTGGTATTATTTCTGAGGACTCTGTTCTGTTCCATTGGTCTATATCTCTGTTTTGGTACCAGTACCATGCTGTTTTGGTTACTAGCCTTGTAGTATAGTTTGAAGTCAGGTAGCATGATGCCTCCAGCTTCGTTCTTTTGACTTAGGATTGTCTTGGCAATGCGGGCTCTTTTTTGGTTCCACATGAAATTTAAAGCAGTTTTTTCCAATTCTGTGAAGAAAGTCATTGGTAGCTTGATGGGAATGGCATTGAATCTATAAATTACCTTGGGCAGTATGGCCATTTTCACGATATTGATTCTTCCTATCCATGAGCATGGTATGTTCTTCCATTTGTTTGTGTCCTCTTTTATTTCACTGAGCAGTGGTTTGTAGTTCTCCTTGAAGAGGTCCTTTACATCCCTTGTAAGTTGGATTCCTAGGTATTTTATTCTCTTTGAAGCTATTGTGAATGAGAATTCATTCATGATTTGGCTCCCTGTCTGTCATTGGTGTATAAGAATGCTCGTGATTTCTGCACATTGATTTTGTATCATGAGATTTTGCTGAAGTTGCTTATCAACTTAAGGAGATTTTGGGCTGAGATGATGGGGTTTTCTAAATATACAAACATGTCATTTGCAAACCTGGACAATTTCACTTCTTTTCGTAACTCAATACGTTTGATTTCTTTCTCTTGCCTGATTGCCTTAACCAGAACTTCCAACACTATGTTGAGTAGGAGTGGTGACAGAGGGCATCCCTGTCTTGTGCCCGTTTTCAAAGGGAATGCTTCCAGTTTTTGCCCATTCAGTATGATATTGGCTGTGGATTTGTCATAAATAGCTCTTACTATTTTGAGATATGTTCCATCAATACCGAATTTATTGAGAGTTTTAGCATGAAGGGCTCTTGGATTTTGTCAAAGGCCTTTTCTGCATCTATTGAGATATTCATGTAGTTTTTGTCTGTGGTTCTGTTTATGTGATGGATTGCGTTTATTGATTTGCTATGTTGAATCTGCCTTGCATCCCAGGGATGAAGCCCACTTGATCATGGTGGATAAGCTTTTTGATGTGCTGCTGGATTTGGTTTGCTGGTATTTTATTGAGGATTTTTGCATCGATGTTCATCAGGGATATTGGTCTAAAATTTTCTTTTTTTGTTGTCTCTCTGCCAGGCTTTGGTATCAGGATGATGTTGGCCTCATAAAATGAGTTAGGGAGGATTCCCTCTTTTTCTATTGATTGGAATAGTTTCAGAAGGAACGGTACCAGCTCCTCCTTGTACCTCTGGTAGAATTCGACTGTGAATCCATCTGGTCCTGGACTTTTTTTGGTTGGTAGGCTATTAATTGTTGCCTCAATTTCAGAGCCTGCTATTGGTCTATTCAGGGATTCAACTTATTCCTGTTAGTGTTGCCACCCCCCCCCCAAACCAATCAATAACGAAATCCTAATACTTCTGTTTGTTTAGTATATTTCATATTTGTCACCTACTTTCCAAACACACTGCTGCTGCCTTCTTTTTGGTCTGCATCTTTAGTCGCAATCTGAAATTTCCTTTTTTTTTTTTTTTTTTTCTGTCTCTATCCTTGTTTGCCTCTGGTCTACCTATCACATGATTGTTAAAGGATCTTATGGGTCAATCTGATGGCATCTCCATTGCCCATAGGTTGAAATCTAAGCTACTTGACATTTCATAGAAGGTCTTTCTTTCCCCTTTCCAGATTATCTTTCACAGTCCCCTTTCAACAACATGTACTCTGACCCAATAAAATCAGTGGACTGCTAAACATCTTTTAAAAGATGCTCTCATTTATGTGATTTGAATGACTTTATTTGTCCACTATTATATTCCAGTGAAAAGTTACTATTTAAGACTTAGCTCAAAGCCTACTTCCCTCAAGGTTTTTCTGTTATTTTCTCTGCCTTCCTGTTCTGTTCTTTGGTTATACTAATAAGTCTGCTCATGTTGCACCAAAACAAGAGTGTCTTAAGTGTAGAATTTTTTTTTAATTTGTCTAGTACTGAGACTGGTGCAATATATAATTTTTGATTAAAGGATCCTCAGGTGTCCTAGAAGAACTTGTTTCAAAAATTTAGTTGTTTGAATAAAGTAGAAGAAAAAGTGGTATGCTGCTTCAATATTTATTTCCTATTCCTTTGCTCCTTGAAGGGTTCCTGGATCATGGAGCTGGTAGATAAACATGCCCTTTGAAGAACAAGCGATAATTTTAGTGGGATTTTTGTCAGAGTTGATTGGGATGTTTTAAATTAAAGGGATTTTGAAAATCAATTTCAAATCAAGTTCTAAACTATGAAATATCAAGTATTTGTTCTTCTTGTCTACTTCCTTGAACTTGCATCGTACAAAGATCAGTCACTTAGGAATAAAATACATGAATATAGATATAAATACTTGATTGCATTGATTTATCCCTCAGAGTATCTTCTGTAAGTTGATCACCAGAGCACGAATTTCTATAGTGAGACAAAAATAGTTTTGTTATGAAGAATCTTTCATTGAAATAGAAATAAACTTTAATGTTACAGATTTTAGCATCTGTCTATAAAAGAAAACCAGTTATCTTTAGCAGAAAACACTGCCTGTTTGCATTATCAAAACCACTGAGAGCTACCATTGGATAGATAGCCTACATGTGCTTATATGGTCACTAAAATGTACCTTCAATCATGGAGATGGTTTTGACTGCTGGTTGACAGATATACATTGTAGTGATGTCATTTAACTTTTTTTTCCCCAGCCATGTGTATGTAAGTCAGAATGTGTTTTTCTCCCTCTGGGAATCAATACCCCTATTCAATAAATAAATAAGTAAATATATAATTAATTAAATACAGTCTTGCACTGCATGACAATATTTCAGGCAACAATGGACTGCATAATGGTTCCATAAAATAATAGTATATTTTTACTGTACATTTTATATGGCTGGATATGTGTAGATGCACGAATACCTACTATTGTGTTACAACTGCCTAAATGTTCAGTGTAGTAACATATTCCACAAGAACAATAGGCTATACCATATAGTCTAGGTCTGTAGGAAGGCTATATCATCTAGGTTTGTGTAAGTACACCCTGATGTTTGTATAATGATGAAATCACCCAATGACACATTTTTCATAACGTATCCCCATTGTTAAGTGGCACATGACTGTAAATGAATAAACAAATCACTGAAAAAAGTGAAAATTATGTAATGATTTTCTTCTGCTTCTTTCCATTGTCTCCTTTCCCTCTTACTCCTACTATTACTACTACTACAATTTTCTTCTTGTTCTTCTCATCAAACACTATTAAATAAAGTCATAGAATATGTAGAAACCAACAGCCTTTTTTATTTAAATAAATACCACACTTTTACCCTCAAATTATGTAGATGCAATCCAGGAGTCAGCATGATCAATAATAGGTTTTTAACACTGTAGATTTTTGTTATTATTTGTCAAGCTCCTATTTTTCTCATTTGACATAATTTCTGTTTCTCTTTTGGGTAATAACGCAAAGAAATGAACTATTTATCACAATTTTTTTTTCAGATGTTTTATCTTTGCTTTTTTCCAAAGCTCAACAAATTTCTATTTCAGAATAACATACTATTATTGGGTTTTTCTTAGATAGTATTGGTCTTATAAATTGAATTATAAAACCAGACCTTTTTTAGATACCTGCTTAAACCATTTCAGTGGCACTGAGAGAGTAACTTATGTCACTATGTCACAAGTGTCAGCACTAAGGAATGGTACAGAGAATTACAATAATCTGCCTAGGCCTATTGGTTTAGTGAAGCCAGATATGTTCCTCTAGGAGGTAGAGAGTATGATAAGAGAAGACCTTCTAGGGGAAAGGAAGAAAAGAGTTAGTAAATAAAGCCAAAGTATGTAGAAGAAAGTCAAACATGCTGGTCACTCAGGCAGCTGTCTTGCTTTTCTTTCTAGATCTTTTTTTATCAGTTTATTTTATGCTCTATACTTTTTTTCATAGACCAGCACTTTTAAATTTATTTTTCACTATTTACTTACTTATGTATTTTTCTATTTGCTCAGGCAAAAGGCAGCAGAAGAGTCCAAAGTCTGAGAGGACTGGGCGAACTTCTGTCACATGCTTTCAGAATTAAGACAATCTGCAAGAATTTTAAGTTGTGACCTCTACAGAGAAAAGAATGAAAAGTAGCCAAATCTCCACATGAGAGATTTTGGACTATTTTGCAATGTAAACCCCATCTGATTTATATGAAGTAAGCAGACTTTCTCTCCAAGAGTTCAAAATAAATTAATTCTAATGCTAGATATATTCTCATTACAGTCTCAAAAACAAAATAGTTAAAAAACTATTAAAGTTTACTCTACCTTTTCACTGTATTAAACTCATATATGAAGCAAAAATTAGCTAAGAACATATTTATTATCACTTTGAGTTTTCTAGGGGCTTCTACAAACAAAAACCAAAAGGCAAAACTCTGGTTAGTAAGTTGTATAAATCCCTTAACTCTTGGAACCCATAAAATAGAAATGACAAAATATCTAGTTCATACAATTGTTTTGATTATTGAGATAAAATTTATGAAACTTCTTTGGATCCTCTAAAGTTTTACATAGCTTCCAAATATTATTGTTTGACAAAATCCCATTTGGAATTAATAGTGTCCTCAATCTTGATCTATGAATTTTAGTCATTCTAATTCTGCTTTGTATCTTCAAGTTCATTGTACATTTTCTGAAGATGGAATTTTAAAGGGAAAGGATCTTGCTACTCATTACTTTCATTGAAGCGTAAGTTTAGTAAATGGGCTTTGGGTCTCTTAGACCTTACTTTTGATCTTGGTTGAGTCTTAGGTCCACTGAGTCCTAGTTGTATGATGGTAGATATGTAACTCCTCTTCTCTGAGGTCTTCCACCTTTAATTTGTAAAGTAGAAATAATTTTAATGTCTACAATATAGATTTATTGTGGCTCATGAATGAAATAATATATGTTGAAGACTGGACAGTAACTAGTATGCTAACTCTCAAAGCCCCATCTGTACCATTTTTCATTTATTCCCTCAAACAAGAACAAAAACAACAAAATCCCAGTGCCTTCCTTGAGGGCTGGAACTCTACTCCTATTGTCAATTTCAGCATTTTTGCCCCACTTACCTTTTGTGACACCTACCTGGAAAAATCACAATTCTAGATCAACTCGAGTATCTTCCTCTTGCCCAAATTTAAACTTGAAAAGTACTACTAGAATTACATAATATCCCAGATTGGCTCTTTAAAATTCATGGTCTAAGTCTCAATGAAGTAACAGTACCAAGAGGCAAAATTTCTAAGATTTCCTTCTTGACTTCCTCTCCCATTCCCGCAGCAGCAACTTCAAACATTTCTTACTGTCTTCGAACTCTTTCCTCCCTTACCGCAATCCCCACATTGAGCACAAGATTTCACAAGGAATAGCAAAGCCATCTGATAGATATTTCTTCAGCTTTTCCTTTTTATCCTGAATCTATGATCTGCCTTTCTTCCTTTTCTCCTCCTGTTATAGAGAGATGACCCCTTTTTATCTAAAGCCAAGCATTTTTTTTCCTGAGTTTTAAATCTCTAAAATCAACAGATAAGTATCTTTTTTTAATTTTAATTTTTATTTAAAACTGACAAATATTTTAAAATAATTGTATATATTTATGGGATACAACATGATGTTTTAATACACATATAAATTGTGGAATGAGCAAATCAGTTCTAATTAACATATTCATCATCTCACCTACTTATCATTACTTGGGGATGAGAACATTTAAAATCCACCATTTTAGCAATTTGGAAATATACAATGCATGATTATTAACTATAGTCACTTAACTGTGCTAGAGATCACCAGAACTTATTTCTCCTAACTGTAATTTTGTACCCTTTGGCAAACATTTCCCCTTTCCCTGTTCACACTACCCCACTTTCCCAGCCTCTGGTAATCACCATTCTACTTTCTATTTCTGTGAGTTTGGCTGTGTTAGATTCCATATACATGATATAATGTGATATTTGTCTTTCTGTGCCTGGTTCATCTCACATAGCACAATGTCCTCTAGACTCATCTATGTTGTTTGTAAAAATAGAATTGGATTCATTCTAAAGAATGAATAGTATTTTATTGTGTATATATACCACATTCAAGAAATCCATTTATCTATTGATGGACACTTTGTTTGTTTCCATATCTTGGCTATTGTGAATAATGCTGCAATAAACGTGAGAGTGCAGATATCTTTTCAACATACTGACTTCAATTTATTTCAAGGTATACCCAGAAGTTGGCATTGTTGGATAATGTGGTAATTCTATTTTTAATTGTTTGAGGAATCACCATACTAAATCAACATGGCTTTACTGGTCATACCAAGAAATGGAAAAAGAAAACTTTAGATTAACTTCAAGACTTCTGGTTTGGGTAGGAGGAGGTTGCATTTATGGAGATAAGAATTTTAGTAGATTAATAATGAGTTTTAGATATAATGGGACATCTAACAGGAAGAGTTTGATAAGTCTTGAAATGAGTAAAATAGTTTGAGTGGAGTACAAGATGTTGGTTGAAGTTATAGTGCTGGTTGAAATACTTGAAAAATGTGTATGAAATAAGAGGAGAATGTTTAAGTTTTCCTAAGGAATCATGAATTTATAATTAAAGATCCATGTTCTTTGTGTCTTCCCCATTTTGGAATATAACAATTAAGCAGTTAAAATCAGCTTTTATTACTTTCTATGAGTTTATCTTAGCACCATTTCCAAACACAGAAAATCAATCTTTTATACTCAACTGTGTTGTTAGACTTTTAAACAGTCTCTTATTTTCTTTATCTGTTGACATTTAAGAAAGAAAAATACAAAACATTTTAGGCAACAAATAAATAAATGGAGAGTTTTATAATGCTTAAATCTGTTATACATTTGTAAGAGCACCCTTATTTTATACAGGCTAGCATAATGCTGAGAATTAAATGTATCTGTTTCTCCTATGGATGTAGACTAGATCCTGTGTCTCTACACATGAAGATAACTAACTGCTGTTAGCACTCATTATATGTAAGCTTTCAGAAATGGAAACTGCTGGAGAAGGGGAGGCAAAGCAGAGGGCTGGATTTACCTGCTTTGATCTACAGAGAATACTTTTTTCACACATTTTTACTGCTATAGCTGTATATTACATTTACATTAAAAGTCCCAAAGTGACTTTGACAAACATTTAAAAAGTTTTCAACAAATTCCTGTTCACCAACTGAGGCATTCTATTGAGAGTTCTTATGAGTTGACAATATAGTTTTTAAGTTTTCAACAGTGCGAGTCTGTTGTCTAATTAGGTAAAATGCTAAATTACATTTTTAAAATTATTACATATTATTAAATTTTAATAGTACAGTCATACATTTTCAAAATGGAGAAAAAATGGTTCGTATTCTTGTCTATAGATTTCTTCATTGTAATGATTTGCATTTATTAATTTAAAAAGATATTAAAACGGACAATAAATAGAAAGTAGGGCAGTAACTCATTAAATGCCTGTCAAAAATGGCATTGACAACTTAAGACTGTTTCACTACGCTTTTTTTTATTTTTTATTTTTTAGATTTACAGGTTTTCAAATTAAAGTAAAATAGATTGCTGCGTTCCTGAGTTAGACTTTTCAAATTTTATTTTTATGCCATATTTTAAAGATACTGTTCGTAACTTTTTGCTTTTGAAGTGTCTTTTTACCTGTGTAAGTGCCTTTAAATCATAAGATTAGAGAGAAAAACGAGATTTGAAAAGCTTTGAACCGTTGTAAAGATTACATATATCTTAGTATATCTCAAAATAAACACTTTAGATGTGTGTGGCAAAGAGTTTTATGAATGGTTGGCAAAAGTTACTATTTACTACACCAGTGGGAAGTGTAAAAGGAAAAGCAGTTCTGCATTGTATGTGTTCTTTGGAGTAAGAGCTACAAACTGTTCTTGTTCAGAATGAGCCAATCAGAGGCTGCATTGGGCATGGAGCTGACAAGACTCTCCACCATTGGCTGCTCTGCCTTTGGCTTACAAAAAGCTGTCTGGCTTGCTTGCTGATGAATTCAGCAGTACAAATTAATTTCTCCCTAGCTAAAATTTCCAGTGGAGGTTTGTGTTAACGGTTTAAGAATATTGTCTGATTAAACATTGGTAACATGGATTCTCTCTGTAGTACTTTCTAATTATATTGTGAAACCATTATTATTACATGCATTTGACTTGTCTCTTTAACATTTCAAAAGCTTTTCATGCCTATTAACTATTATTATATACACAGCAACCAAAGGAAGTAGGTGAGAAAGAGGCTATTATATGAAATGATATAATGTATGGGAGAGCTATTTGCTAACTGTAAAATCATACAACAGATACCGTTAAGATTTTTGTTTTTTGGATGAAAAAATGGAAGCCAGAGATACCACACTATCTGCTTCAGATGATAGAACACTAGGACAATGTCAACTGGTTGACAATTAAAATTGATAATCATTTTTTTTGTATCCAATGCTCACTGGTAACGCTATAGGAAGTCAATATAAGAAAGAGATTCATTTTATAGATTACCAAATATAAGGCTAAAACTATTTAAGAAGCTTATTCTGAGTTTGGCAGTTAGCCATTGAGAAAACATACACTCAATATTTTAAAAGAATTTTTAGGACCAATGTTTGTCTGAAAATCATATAGTACAAAGTGTCCACAGTACTGTGGTTAAAATTATTATGGTATGAAATATTATGACAATATAGCCAGGCCTGAGTCAGTGATTCAGGGGAGAAGGTTCTGCATTTTATTGGTAAACTCTGGTTCACCTTTCGTTCATTAATCTGACAATACAACAAACAATACAGAGGTTTCATGTAACGTCTGTATTAAAAGCCCATTAACCATGATCTCTTCCCTAGTTACAAAGTGACTACTTGCTATAATAGATCAACTGAATTTTCATGGAAGAGTTAGAGTGCAACCATGTTTCCCTCCTTTTCAAGCTTTAAACCTTTCATTCCAGTATATTTTCTTCTCTTGAAAGGCAGTTAAGAACAGGATTCTTAGGACCAAAAAGAAAAGAAAGAACTATTGTTTCAAGTCTTGGGTTTTTATGTTACTTACTTAACTTTTATTTGCCCTACATTCTGCTTGACCCCATTTCAGAACACAGAGTTGGGTAGGTGTATTGGAAGAACATGATAATAATGGATAATTATGAAATAGTAGCACAACTAAGTGTTTACTGAACACTTACTCTTCATCGATTCACAAGTCTTGTTGAGAGCTTTCCATTTACAGTCTCGGATAGAGATATTGTATTAGTCTGTTTTCACACTGCTATAACGAATTGCCCAAGACCGGGTAATTTATAAAGGAAGGAGGTTTAAATGACTCACAATTTACCATGACTGCAGGGAGGCCTCGGGAAACTTATGATCATGGCAGAAGATGAAGGGGAAGTAAGGCCTTCACAAGGTGGCAAGAAGGAGAAATGCAAAGCAAAGGGGGAAGAGCCCCTTGTAAAACCATAAGATCTCGTGAGAACTCACTATCACCAGGACAGCATGGGGGTGGGGGACCGCCCCTATGATTCAATTAACTCCACCTGGTGTCTCCCTTGACACGTGGAGATTATGAGTATTATAATTCAAGATGAGATTTTAGGGTACACAAAGACCACAGCAGATTTTAAGTAATTAGACCCAAGTTATACACTAGTTGGTGCTGGTGCTAGAACTTAAATCTACTTTTGTCCAGCTGCAAAAACTGTGTATTGACCATTATACAGTTCATCTCGTGGTTAAACTGAAAGTCAAGAAGTGTATATATATACAAATATGTGTGTGTGTGTGTGTGTGTGTGTGCGCGTGCACGCGCGTAACGTGGGTCACAGTGAGTGGTTGATTCCAGGAAACTCTGATTAATTTTAGTAGTTGAGATTTATTTAGAAACAACAACAACAAACAAATAAATCACATAAGCAGTTCTCCCCACAAAGAAGTGAAAGAAAGAAAGCCAAAAATGAAGGCAGCATCTAATTACTAACGGTGCTGTCACAGATGTGATTCTGCTCTGTTCAGTGATGAGGAGGGGCCAGAAATTTCACTGTGTACTGATTACGTGCTTTTGTTTCTGGTAAGTTCTATGTAATTTCTGAGTTTCAGGTTTTTTATCTGTAAGATGGGGTGAATAATCCTAATCTAGTTTTTCATAAGGATTAAACACACACACACATTTGTAGTGTTTAGTGTACTTCTGAAACATTGTATTCACTCTGCATATAGTAGTTTTTATTCCTGTCATGATATCCACCTATTCTATTGTTCTCAAAGATGCAAGTGTTGGGTACAATAATACCAGGACTGTGGGTGGCAGGATCCAAGAGTCCAGGACCAAATCTTATTAAAAGGTTAGGCAACAAAGCTAATCTGACAGAGGAATAGCTGAAATATAGACAACAAACTCAGGATGTTTCAAACCAGTCTTGATTTGGAGTACATCACGTACCTCCCTTACATTATCGAAGTAATAAGATTGAAACTAGGCAGCGAAGAAAGAACCATGAGTCACTTATTTACCCATAAAGACGGTGAGTAGTTCCTCAGGCACGGATTCAGAGCTTAGGACCCTATAAGCTATCAAGCCATGGTAAGGGAGCTAGACAATTTTTGATTATAGATTTATAGCACCAATCATAAGGAGATCTTGGCACCAAGATCAAATTGCTACATGTCATGAATCATTGCACATACTTTTTGCCAGGGTGCTATTAAATCCCAGAGCATATTGGACACTTTAGTAGCTGTTCCTCATTGGAAAGATAATAAAGAGATAAAGAGTTTCAGACTGTAAGATTTTCTGATGGAGGAATAACATCTGTGTTATGGTCTAGGACTAATGTGGTTCCCACAGTCTGCTGTGAAGCATCTATACTGGTATGTCTTGGGCAACTGAGCAAGAAACTTCAGTCTTCTTGTCCTCCAATATCCTAGCCAGATCACAAAGTCATTTAGGTTTATCATCCTCTCCTTTTCCAATAGAAGGATATAATAAATGTCAAATATTTGTCTAATTCCTAGGAATACACAAAATGATTTTAATCTATTTTATAGAACCTAAGATAATTAGTTAAAACTCTATTATTCTACTGATTTAAGGTATAAGAAATTAAATCACAAAGAGGTACAGTTGTTCCTGGGTTTTTCCAGTTGTTCGTAAGTCATTCAGCTAAATTTAGCAAGCTATAATTTAAATCACAACAATCTAGCTACAAAGATACTCAACTACCATGTAGTATTATGTTGGTGCAAAGTAATTGCATTTTTTTGCCATTAAAAATAATGGAAAAAATTAAATAGCATTAACTTTGGATGGCAACAGAAACCACAATTACTTTTGCACCAACCTACTATCATATTTAAATTTAAAGCAACTTTCCTGCCAACACTTAAATCTCTGGGAAAACAAAACAAAGGCAAAAGTTGTTCTCCCTTCTCTTTCTTCTTCTTTTTTTTCTACCTCCTAATTCTAATTAGTATCCTTATTTGTTCATTTTCTATATGCTGACATTACTGCCTATTTTCAGGAAAGTGGGCCATATTTTAATTTCAAACTTTCTCCAAAAAATAATTTTTAAGGCTGTAAAAATGTCTATTAGTTACATTATACATTTCAAGATTTAAAAAGTGAAAGTGAAAATTTCTGGCAAGAGTGTTATACTCTGTTCTGAAACATGCTCTTTGTTTATGAAGAACAGAAGCTACTCAAACTAGCTCAAATAATAAAATCTGAGCTTTGTTGTAAATTTAAAGTGAAATCTGAAAAACGTCTAAAAAGAGCAGACACTAAGCCGTAAGATAGCTGGATTCAGGACTGTTCTGGTGACCACAGGAGCAGTTCATGGGCTTCCATTCTCCATGGAACTGTCAGTAACTCTTTTACCCACTTGTTATGATGTCAGCACAAGTCACACTTGGTGGAGAGTTACAACCTTGGCATCAAAAAGTGAGCTGTATCAATTAGATCCGTCTCTCAAAGCATTTAATGCGTCAGTTCAGCATAAACCGTGCTAGTCAATAGCTGGATAGAAACAAGGAGATGCAAACCAGTATTGGAAAGAGTATTTAACACAACAGTGGGGCTAACACAATTTTTAATGGCATACTAAAATATAATCTCACATTACTTTTTATATCCTGTCCTGTGTTGTGTGTTGACTTTAAGGGAATTTGTTTAGCCCCTTACAGTTAACTTTCCACACTGGTTATAAGAACAAATCTATTCATCATCTCAAAAAAATTTTGTTAGTAGGATATATTGGAAGATGAGTTCAAATTCTTTCCCAATCATGTTAAAATGTAGTGCAAATAGAATACTTCACTATTTTATGTCCTAGTGTTGTCAGATATAACATGTGAAACTAAAGTCTAGATAAATGTTTTTCTCTATGAGTGATAGTAGCAATCTTGTCAACACTCTTCACTTTCCCCTTGTTAAGTCTAAAATATAATCAAAACATAGTTGTTGGGCCCAAATGAATCTTCATCACGTAATGATTATTCAGAATTATTTTAGCACTACTATAATGCATATACTAATAAAGATTTACTAGATTAATTCCAGATCTATAAATGAGCAGAGTTAGAATGTAGTTTCTGAGAAGAGACAAATCTAGCAAACCTGTCTTTGGTCTTTCTGAATTCAAAGATGTAGGCCCACATTTTAGAAATCAGTATGTATAATATTGGCTAGATAAAGTTCACCCTTCAAGAAGCTTAGAATTTTATTAGTGAAACTATTATGATTCTTCAGTTTTACTTAAATGCACAACAAAATTCTGAATATTGAAGAGGCTTGTGACAAATGACTACTTGAATCTGTAATACAATGTATTCAGTATTCTGAGACTTGAAAGATTCAGCCATGAGTTGAAAGCATATTTTACTATCTGTCTAATAAAATTTGTATAATTTATATGTTTAAATTTTAAATTTAAATGTCTTAAATTTTAACTTAGATTTCTTGGACAGGACTTAGAAATGAATGCTCTACCAAAGAACTATCCAAATGACTGTAAAGTTTTGTTTTATATTATGGTAAGCATAAATATACTGGATAAAATCTTGAACTCTAGAAACAGATAAACCATAATTTAAAGCCTAATTTGAAACTTAACCTCTTAAATGCTCCATTTCTCTATCAGTTAAATGGAAGTAATAACAGTCACTGTCCTACCTAAATATTTGTTACTGTGAGAATTAAATAAAGTGATGCAGATAAGTTTCTTAGCACATAGAAGCTACACAATAAATGGTAGGTATAAATTATAGAATATAAAATATTGAATGAGAAGATAAAGAGTTAACAATAGCAAAAGTTGAAAAACTAGAAACAATTACGGTTATTTTTAAAGTGCAAACCTTTTTGGTTGTCGTAAAGTTTAAATTTCAGGTTAAGTATTTCTAGTTATTCTCTTTTTGATATTTAAAACTGTACTCTCCCCAAACTGCTCTAGGGCAAAAGTAAATGAACTGAAAACAATTGCTATAATATGTAAAACTTGAAACAGAAATGTATTTTCATTCTTGGTAATGTCCAGGGACTGAACAACTAAGATGATGTTTTTCAAATTCAAGGTGAATCAATAAATTATGATTTGGTAAATATGTACTAACCACTGTTTAGAAAACATTATCAATCTAATACGTGGGAGAGATAGGGAAAACGTGAATCTCGGTATAAAAAGTTTCACCTAGAAAGCTGAAACAGTATATTTAATCTTTGATCTTTTATTTAAAATAATATGTTTGTATAGAAATCTGTATGATACTGCTTTGCATCTGGAGACCTCAGAACATGAATGCCAGCTGCTGGAGATGGCCAGTGGTTTATTGAAGGAGTTGTATCCCTTCCTCAAGGGAAGTAATTGGTGTTAAGGGGAATTTTCTTGCACTTTTCACCCTGGAATAAACTTGAACTATTTTCTGGCTGAGTACTAAAAAAAAAAAAAAAAAAGTCTTGAAACAGCAGAGTGGAGATGAGCACTTCCTTTGATGGTACCAGCCTAGGTGCTACTCTTCACTTGGATGCCCTGAGACCCTGAGCTTTTCTGAGATTTAGTTTCCTCTTCATCTAAAACATTGTGGGGTTGGGCAGTAATTAATGGTCTTCGAAGTTGCTTTATTTGACCCTTTACTTCAAATAAAATCTTAAGGAGACTACATCTATGCAAAGCAGAAAAAAATATACTCTTTTTGAAACAAGGTGTTTCAAGTGTGTTTGTGTGTGTGTGTGTGTGTGTGCGCGCGCGCCAGTAGTGCTAGCTATCTTTCCGTTCTCCACAGCATGGCTTCTTCCCCAAAATGACTCCCTTCCTTCTACTCCTAATTTTCTCAGTATCAGAGCATAGGACTATTCAGACAACAGTTTGCAAAACACTGCACCAGAGGCTTTTCCTTGTTCTTCTGAACATTATTGTTGAACTTTTCACAAAATTTAGATGGACAAATTGCAAAAAAAAAAAAAAAAAACTGTTAATATATTTAAAATTCACATCAAAATATTTAAAATAAAATAAAAATATCTTTTTATCTTACCATATTAGCAAAACTTACAATGAATATTACTAAAGTTGAGATATCTAGGGACACAGGTGCTCTCATTCATTGCTAGTGGGAGTGTAAACTGGTCTAACATTTCTGGAACATATTTGACAATATATACCAAATGTTTTCAAGACTGATAAATCACTGTGCCACAGAATTTCTCTTTGAGTTTAACTCAAAGAAGTAGATGGGAAAAAAGAAAGATGTACAATTGAGCTCATCAGAGTTATTTATAAGGAGGAAGAGTGAAAACCACATTAGTTTTAACATTATTATCCAAGTTAAGTATCTATTTAAATATATATTATAAAAGGGTATCTTTTTTTGAAATTAGAAAATTTGAAGAAGTTTGAATAAAGTAATAGTATAAGGAGTAGGTAATCTCCTGGTTCTTGCTGGGTACTATTGGGGGAATAAAAAAGCAATGAAAGGCCAAAGTTGATTAATCACTAATTTAAGGTGATAGGAGAAAGGCTCAGAGGGTCTCTTTTTTTTTTTTTAATTTATTTATTATTATTATACTTTAAGTTCTAGGGTACATGTGCATAACGTGCAGGTTTGTTACATATGTATACTTGTGCCATGTTGGTGTGCTGCACCCATCAACTCGTCAGCACCCATCAACTCGTCATTTACATCAGGTATAACTCCCAATGCAATCCCTCCCCCCTTCCCCCTCCACACCATAGGCC
Source organism: Macaca mulatta (assembly GCF_049350105.2). Lineage (NCBI taxonomy): Eukaryota > Metazoa > Chordata > Mammalia > Primates > Cercopithecidae > Macaca > Macaca mulatta. The sequence continues at coordinate 104,353,060 of NC_133409.1, forward strand.
CCGGTGTGTGATGTTCCCCTTCCCGAGTCCAAGTGATCTCATTGTTCAGTTCCCACCTATGAGTGAGAACATGCGGTGTTTGGTTTTCTGTTCTTGTGATAGTTTGCTAAGAATGATGGTTTCCAGCTGCATCCATGTCCCTACAAAGGACACAAACTCATCCTTTCTTATGGCTGCATAGTATTCCATGGTGTATATGTGCCACATTTTCTTAATCCAGTCTGTCACTGATGGACATTTGGGTTGATTCCAAGTCTTGCTATTGTGAATAGTGCCGCAATAAACATACGTGTGCATGTGTCTTTATAGCAGCATAATTTATAATCCTTTGGGTATATACCCAGTAATGGGATGGCTGGGTCATATGGTACATCTAGTTCTAGATCCTTGAGGAATCGCCATACTGTTTTCCATAATGGTTGAACTAGTTTACAATCCCACCAACAGTGTAAAAGTGTTCCTATTTCTCCACATCCTCTCCAGCACCTGTTGTTTCCTGACTTTTTAATGATCGCCATTCTAACTGGTGTGAGATGGTATCTCATTGTGGTTTTGATTTGCATTTCTCTGATGGCCAGTGATGATGAGCATTTTTTCATGTGTCTGTTGGCTGTATGAATGTGTTCTTTTGAGAAATGTCTGTTCATATCCTTTGCCCACTTTTTGATGGGGTTGTTTGGTTTTTTCTTGTAAATTTGTTTGAGTTCTTTGTAGGTTCTGGATATTAGCCCTTTGTCAGATGAGTAGATTGCAGAAATTTTCTCCCATTCTGTAGGTTGCCTGTTCACTCTGATGGTAGTTTCTTTTGCTGTGCAGAAGCTCTTTAGTTTAATGAGATCCCATTTGTCAATTTTGGCTTTTGCTGCCATTGCTTTTGGTGTTTTAGACATGAAGTCTTTTCCCATGCCTATGTTCTGAATGGTACTACCTAGGTTTTCCTCTAGGATTTTTATGGTATTAGGTCTAACATTTAAGTCTCTAATCCATCTTGAATTAATTTTCGTATAAGGAGTAAGGAAAGGATCCAGTTTCAGCTTTCTACTTATGGCTAGCCAATTTTCACAGCACCATTTATTAAATAGGGAATCCTTTCCCCATTTCTTGTTTCTCTCAGGTTTGTCAAAGATCAGATGGCTGTAGATGTGTGGTATTATTTCTGAGGACTCTGTTCTGTTCCATTGGTCTATATCTCTGTTTTGGTACCAGTACCATGCTGTTTTGGTTACTGTAGCCTTGTAGTATAGTTTGAAGTCAGGTAGCGTGATGCCTCCAGCTTTGTTCTTTTGACTTAGGATTGTCTTGGAGATGCGGGCTCTTTTTTGGTTCCATATGAACTTTAAAGCAGTTTTTCCAATTCTGTGAAGAAACTCATTGGTAGCTTGATGGGGATGGCATTGAATCTATAAATTACCTTGGGCAGTATGGCCATTTTCACGATATTGATTCTTCCTATCCATGAGCATGGTATGTTCTTCCATTTGTTTGTGCCCTCTTTTATTTCACTGAGCAGTGGTTTGTAGTTCTCCTTGAAGAGGTCCTTTACATCCCTTGTAAGTTGGATTCCTAGGTATTTTATTCTCTTTGGAGCAATTGTGAATGGAAGTTCATTCATGATTTGGCTCTCTGTTTGTCTGTTACTGGTGTATAAGAATGCTTGTGATTTTTGCACATTAATTTTGTATCCTGAGACTTTGCTGAAGTTTCTTATCAGCTTAAGGAGATTTTGGGCTGAGACAATGGGGTTTTCTAAATATACAATCATGTCATCTGCAAAGAGGGACAATTTGACTTCTTCTTTTCCTAACTGAATACCCTTGATTTGTTTCTCTTGCCTAATTGCCCTAGCCAGAACTTCCAACACTATGTTGAATAGGAGTGGTGAGAGAGGGCATCCCTGTCTTGTGCCAGTTTTCAAAGGGAATTTTTCCAGTTTTTGCCCATTCAGTATGATACTGGCTGTGGGTTTGTCATAAATAGCTCTTATTATTTTGAGGTACGTTCCATCAATACCGAATTTATTGAGCGTTTTTAGCATGAAGGGCTGTTGAATTTTGTCAAAAGCCTTTTCTGCATCTATTGAGATAATCATGTGGTTCTTGTCTTTGGTTCTGTTTATATGCTGGATTATGTTTATTGATTTGCGAATGTTGAACCAGCCTTGCATCCCAGGGATGAAGCCCACTTGATCATGGTGGATAAGCTTTTTGATGTGCTGCTGGACAAGCCAATGGAGAACAAAAAAAAGCAGGGTTTGCAATACTAGTCTCTGATAAAACAGACTTTAAACCATCAAAGATCAAAAGAGACAAAGAAGGCCATTACATAATAGTAAAGGGATCAATTCAACAGGAAGAGCTAACTATCCTAAATATATATGCACCCAATACAGGAGCACCCAGATTCATAAAGCAAGTCCTTAGAGACTTACAAAGAGACTTAGACTCCCATACAATAATAATGGGAGACTTCAACACTCCACTGTCAACATTAGACAGATCAACGAGACAGAAAGTTAACAAGGATATCCAGGAATTGAACTCATCTCTGCAGCAAGCCGACCTAATAGATATCTATAGAACTCTCCACCCCAAATCAACAGAATATACATTCTTCTCAGCACCACATCGTACTTACTCCAAAACTGACCACGTAATTGGAAGTAAAGCACTCCTCAGCAAATGTACAAGAACAGAAATTATAACAAACTGTCTCTCAGACCACAGTGCAATCAAACTAGAACTCAGGACTAAGAAACTCAATCAAAACCGCTCAACTACATGGAAACTGAACAACCTGCTCCTGAATGACTACTGGGTACATAACGAAATGAAGGCAGAAATAAAGATGTTCTTTGAAACCAATGAGAACAAAGATACAACATACCAGAATCTCTGGGACACATTTAAAGCAGTGTGTAGAGGGAAATTTATAGCACTAAATGCCCACAAGAGAAAGCAGGAAAGATCTAAAATTGACACTCTAACATCGCAATTAAAAGGACTAGAGAAGCAAGAGCAAACACATTTGAAAGCTAGCAGAAGGCAAGAAATAAGTAAGATCAGAGCAGAACTGAAGGAGATAGAGACACAAAAAATCCTCCAAAAAGTCAATGAATCCAGGAGTTGGTTTTTTGAAAAGATCAACAAAATTGACAGACCGCTAGCAAGACTAATAAAGAAGAAAAGAGAGAAGAATCAAATCGACGCAATAAAAAATGATAAAGGGGATATCACCACCGACCCCACAGAAATACAAACTACCATCAGAGAATACTATAAACACCTCTACGCAAATAAACTGGAAAATCTAGAAGAAATGGATAATTTCCTGGACACTTACACTCTTCCAAGACTAAACCAGGAAGAAGTTGAATCCCTGAATAGACCAATAGCAGGCTCTGAAATTGAGGCAATAATTAATAGCCTACCAACCAAAAAAAGTCCAGGACCAGATGGATTCACAGCTGAATTCTACCAGAGGTACAAGGAGGAGCTGGTACCATTCCTTCTGAAACTATTCCAATCAATAGAAAAAGAGGGAATCTTCCCTAACTCATTTTATGAGGCCAACATCATCCTGATACCAAAGCCTGGCAGAGACACAACAAAAAAAGAGAATTTTAGACCAATATCCCTGATGAACATCGATACAAAAATCCTCAGAGGGTCTCTTAAGAAGCATATAAAGAAAGTTTTATTTCTAGCAGTGAGAGGTCAAAGAATAGCTGGGGATTAGGCACAGGACCTACTTATAAAGGCAGAAAAAGCTCCAGAGAATGTTGGGTCCTTAACCCTGGCAAAACTATTATGCTCAGGGTCTAGATTGCAAAGGTATTTTAGCTTTAGATATGTGATGAGACATATGAGTCAATGTACTTGAAAACCTCGAATCTCCAGATTCCCTTGGACACAGGCCAGTGGAAACAGCCTACTCTTTTCTGTTATAGCCTAGTATTCCTCCCCTGCTCTAAGTCTATGCAGAGGCTTCTACCTCACAAAGTAATGCACAGGCTTTCAAGATCTATCCCACATCCCCTTCTGGCCATCAGAAAAATAACTGGGGTAAAGTCACAACATTGTCCTGCCCAAGAAATGCTGAGACTAAATAGAAGAGCTGTAGGAGCAGCCAACATCCACCAGTGAGTGATTTGATTCTGATGGTACTGAATTAAGTTGGGAAGGTGGAGAATAATATTAGATAAGAGAAAGTTTATTAATATGGGAACACTATCTCATAATGCAAGATTTATTACCCTATTGAAGACCTTAGGAAGCAGTAATAACATGGTACCATCCTTGGAATCTTGAACAAAAGGACAGTCCTCAATAAATAAACTGGAGTCACTGGAACTTATCTGTAGCAGGCAGTAAAATAAGGGATCAAGAGGTTGAGAGTGGTGAGCATGCTGGTGGAGGTGCACCATGTAACGCTTGAAAACCCCTGCACACTGTTGGGAAATCTGGAAGAAACTCTACCTGTAAACTGATGAGAAATGCTCTAATGAGGGGGCACCAGTATGTCAAAATAGCTCAGCGATGGATGCTTTTTATAGGACAGGAGTAACATATGAGATGGTGTTACAGTATGGAGGTTTCTGATAGCAGTGGGGATGATGGGCTCCAGAATAAGAAAGGTCAGGTGACAGGAAATTGAAGCATCAAAAGTAATAGAGATGCAGTAATTATAACTGGTAGCACAGTCAAAAGGGAAGCCCAGGGGAACTGGCCTGCAGAGAGCTATGGAGATATACAGCATGATATTCCTAGGGGTAAGATAAATGGACAGCCAATGAGTTCTGCTCAATTCATAAAACTCATACAACCAAAAAAAAAAAAAAAAAAAAAAAAAAAAAAAAAAAAAACCTCAAAGATTTATTGGAAGGTTCCCTCATTAAAGCATTGTGATCCCTTGTTTAACTTACAGATCTCCCCATATTTTTACATCCTGAATTGCTGATTGAGGAAAGGCTGTATCCTCATGAGTAGGTATCTTGTAATACCATGGCAGGTGTATGTAATAATCCCCTCTCCAGCAACCTATGGCCATTCACACAAGTAAGGGGAAGATGCAGATATTTTGAAGACTGTTGGACACAGGGCTTAGGTTAAGGTTGATAACCTGGGATCCAAAATAATCGCCAAACTCCTCTGTTAGAGAAGAAGACATGTGTATTAGGTTAAAAATTAGAATCCTGGCCCAGGTTCAGCTCACTGGGTCCACAAATCCATCTGGTAGTTATTTCCTGGGCCCCCCAATATACAGTTAGAATGGACGCATTTAGTAGTTGGCAGAATATCTGCATTGTTTTTCTGAGTGGTGAGAACTAAGACAGTAGGAGAGTCAAGTGGAAGCTCTACAACTGACTCCACTCCCACTTTCCACCTCCTTTCCCTACCCCAGCCAAGATAATACATTAAAACAAAGTTCAGAGAAGAGTACCACCCTTAAGAATGTCAGTAGATTCAGGGATGGTGGTCTCCATATATTTATTTAATTCATTAGTCTGGTCCTTAAGAAACAGGTAGATCCTGGTAAATATCAGTGACATGGACATGGGCTACACACAGGCAAATTTTAACTTTCATTGAAGCTGCTGTATTAGGTGTGGTATGTCGTCTAAAGTAGATCAGTACAGCCTTAGGTAGATTGATCTAGTGAATCTATTCTTTTCACAGCAAGAAAAAAAAAAAAAAAAAAAAAGAAGCTGTTTGAATTAATGTAGGACAGATAAAAATATTTATTTATGCTTTTGCTCCAGGGAGATGTTAACTCTCCTACTCTTTTTCATGACATATTTGGAAAAGGTCTGGGTCGTCTGGACATTTCATAGATAGTCATTATATTGATGGCATCAAGTTAATCAGAAGAGCAAGTGGTGGCAAGTATGAATCTTAACAAAGAGAACCCTATGAGAATTTACTTCCTGTGTTTTGACCTGGTCATCCACTCTCTGTGGAGAGAAGTAGCTTGAAGTAAAAATATATGTCCATTTATTGGCAGTGGTAAATAGCTTGGCTGTTTTTTTCTAGGGTCCTGGAAGGATAAAGTTTGGAAAATCATGGACCAAGAGGTATGGGGAGGAAGCATATAGATGTGTATTTATCATGTTTTATTATTCATATTTTTTATTTTGATGAAGATGTTTTGTCAAAGACTCATATTTTGTTTTGACAAGATGTTTTGACATCTTGGGGGCGTGCTGACCCAGGAGGGACTGCCCCTCTTAGGGTTAGCTAATTCCAAGAGATAGCAAACAACTCACCTGAGAGTGCATCTTTCAAATGAAAATCAACTAATTCAGAGCCCATAATTCAGTCACCTCTTTTATCAAGATCTTATACTCCTATACTCTGGGCCACTATTCCTTTGCCCTAATCATTCCAGGGCCAGCTATCAAACAAAAAGGAACAGCTCCTACATCCCTGAGCCCACTGAAATTATTCAAAATAGCCTATTCTAAACCTGCTTATCCTGTCTCACATGTTCCTTCACAAGGAAAGCACAATAAAAGCTCTTGTCAGTTTCTCTCCTCCTTCTACCACCTGACTAACCCCAGTACTTCCTTTTGTAGTCTCCCATGGCATGGCATGGCACCTTCTGTTGAAATTTGTGAGTATAACATGTTTTCAGTGGTAGTCATTCATTGATATGTTGGCCTCACTATATCTGAATAATAATAAAGCTTACATTTTAAAATAGTGCTATAGACTGTTTGTATCCCCCACAAATTCAAATGTTGAAATCCTTTTCCCCAATCAAATGGTATTAGGAGGTAGTGCCTTTGGTGGGTGATTATGTCATAAAGATGGAGCCCTCATGAATGGGGTTCCTGCCTATATAAAAGAGACCCTTGAGAACTCCCTAACTCCTCTACCATGTGATAATATGGCAAGAAGGCGGCTGCCTATGGACCAAGAAGCAGGTCCTCACCATACACCAAATCTTCTGAATCCTTGATCTTGAACCTCTCAGCCTTCAGAACTTTGAGAAATAGATTGTTTATAAGCCACTCAGTTTATGGTATTTTGTTATAATAGTCCAAAATCACTAAGACAAACAGGATGGAGCTATGGGAAACTGCCTGAAGTATGACTATCTTTGTATCACATGCCAAGAAGAGAGCATTCATGGGGAAAAAAAAAAAAAAAGAGGCATGAAGCAACCAAGGAAACAGAATGAATCCGCTATCAGATGATGCCCAGCCAAAATCATCTTTGTTCAACTCAGTGCTGACTCCATGAGCTCTTGGACACATTAGCTATGGTGGCAGGCATAGGGGCATGTGCATATGTCCAACCATGTCCAATTCATCTGTTTTTGTCTGTGCTGCTACACTAAAATACCTCTGACTGGGTGATTTATAAAGAACATCAAGGTATTCTTCATAGTTTTAGTACTGGGAAGTTCAAAGTCAAGGTCCTGTCAGGTTTAATGTCTGGTAAGGGCCTGGTGTCTGCTTTTAAGATGGCCACCTTGAATGCTGTGTAACCCCCTGGTGGAAGGCAGAAGCAAAAAGTGACTAGTTAGCTACCTCTTGCCTTTTTATAAGGTTACAAATTTTATTCATGAAGGCAAAGCCCTCATGGCTCAATTACCTTCAAAAGCCCCACCTCTTAATACTGTGGCATTGGGGATTAAATTTCAAGATAAATTTTAGACAGTATACATTCAATCTATAACATCACCCAAGACTGATTTAGCTACCATAATGCCGAACATCCAAACTGCTAGAAATATATACCAATGCTGAGCCCCTCGTTGTGCTACTATCCCTTGATGAAACCATTCTGGGGGGGGAAGGAATTTAGTTTATCTGGAATCAACACATGTTAGGTATGGATTTTCCTTTCCTGTTTTTGGGGACTCAGTCAGCACCACTATACAAGGGCTTATGTAGTGTTTGAACTACCAACTAGGTATATTTATATCACCTCAGACAAAGAGACTTGCTTTCCAGTAAAGAAGGTGTGAAAGTGAGTGCATGACCATAGGTTCATCTGGTCTTATCACATGTCACATTTTCTAAAAGCTGTTGGCATGCTGGAAAGATGAAATAGTTTTTTAAAGGTGTAACTTCTGTGACAATGTGAAGATAATATCTTAAGTTCATAAGGTACTCTTCTCCAGGAAGCAGTATACATCCTATGTCATGGTCATTATTAGTCATTGTGCTGTGTGCCCAGTTGGTAAAATACATGTCTGAGAAACCGGGAACCAAGCCCCACTTTCCACAATTTATAGTGATTCCCTTAGGAAATTTGTACTTCTGTGAGTCTAGATGTATTGATTCTCATAGACTAATGCTTCAACCAAAGGATAAAGGAAGAATCCCATTAAATTTAAAGCTATGGTTGTGGCCTCAATACTTCAGGCCTTAAAAGACAAGCAGGCTAGAAGAGCAGTCATCTCTTTGGCAAGGGTAACGGGCCCAGATAATCAGAGGTAGCCGTCATGCCCAGGTGATTCACTGCCAAATCTCTTCCTGGCCAACTTTGATGGTAAATGGGCAGCCTAAGAAGAGCATGATGATACAGGGACATAGATATTTTAGAGATGAGGGTTTGATTTACCCTACCAGATAAGACACCTAGACTCACAAAGGTGCTAGCCAACTGGGAGGGTAATCTGGAGTGGTTAGTAAAAGAAGAAGACAATGAGTATCAGCTATAGCCAGAGTCTAGCTGCAGTGGCAAGATTTATGGTGCATTCCACTAACCATCCTCTTTTAAATTCCACCAGAAACACAAACCAGGCAGAGGCTTGGAGAAGCTGCCCTCCAGTGTAGTCATCTAAGTATACAAAGGAAATGAATTTGAGTGGCATAAGGGGCATGATGTACTAAGTGCACTGGCATACCCTAGTTTCACACTAAAACATTCATTTGCTAAGCTGATTGCTCCCAGATTAATGAACTTCTAGGAATTTTCTTTGGTTATAAGATCTGCTTTCATGAGGTTATGTTACCTCTCTGAGGGTGGCCCATATCTAATGACTAGTTAATGTAGGGCACAATGTCCTGCTCTCTTGTCTCCATTTGGGAGAACCCTAAAGAACTATTCCAACTATCAATGAGTGACCTTTGCTTCACAGTTCTGTGCCTTCATTAATGCCAATGAATTTACCTACCAATTGACTTCAGCCATCCACTCCACAGGCCACCCTACAAAATTTGTCATAAGCTCAAGTTGTTCTATCACTGAAGGCATAAATGTCTTATTCTCTGAGCATGATGTCTGATGCCATATTGTTCTTTCAGTAGCTTACTTCACTATGCCTGGTCTTTGACTTCATATATAGCCTTCAATTTTTTATTCAATGAGACTCTTTTTTCCTTTCTTAAAGACTTTCTTAATAACTTTTTTCCTGCATATATACAGTACAGTACATCATATAGTACAGTTATATATATTATATATTATATACAACATACATATAAATGTGTACTAACACTGTACTGTATATACAGTATATATGATTGTATATATATACAATATAGTACAGTATAGTTATAGTACAGTGCAGTACAGTTACAGTATAGTGCAGTTATATGTATTTTATATATATATATATTATGATTGATAATCTGACCTTCAGATACCTTTCCCCACAGATATTCTCATCATTATATAAACCTGGGTGGTTGCTAAAATTTTTCCTCTCTTTTACTAAACTCCTGGGCAAAAATACTACAATTTCGAGAATGGTGTTATTGTAATTCATTATAATAACTTGGGTCATCAAAATCACTACTTAATCATTCTATTTTTATTTGGCATATCTCTTTCTTATTTCTTTCATCAACTCTAGCAAAGCTTCACAATTCTCAAGTTTTATTTTCAGTGGTCCACCTTGGTTGCTACTCTCCCTCTGAGCTTCCTGCCTCACTTTCTACAAACCTATCCCTACCATCACCTCCTTTTTATAGTTTGTTCTAAACTAATTCATTATCTTTTAGACACTTTATCAGCCATCCCTTCTTCAGCTCAACATTGACCTCTCTTCTAACTGCTTATGGTCAGTCTGGGAAAATGATCACGTTTCTCTCATAGGTTAAGAAAAAAATTCCCCTTAACCCCTATGGCTTTTCTAGCTACCATCCACTCACTCTTCTGTCCTAATTTTCCAGTCTTTCACACAATTTTAACTTATCCTTGACATTTTAATATATATATTTTTGGATTTTTCAAGATGTGATTGAAAAGAGTCTAAACAGAGTTATAGAATATGTGATTTATTTATTTATTTATTTATTTATTTATTTATTTACTTACTTACTTATTTATTTTTTGAGACGGAGTCTTGCTCTGTCGCCCAGGCTGGAGTGCAGTGGCCGGATCTCAGCTCACTGCAACCTCCGCCTCCCGGGTTTACGCCATTCTCCTGCCTCAGCCTCCCGAGCAGCTGGGACTACAGGCGCCCACCGCCTCGCCCGGCTAGTTTTTTGTATTTTTTAGTAGAGACGGGGTTTCACCGGGTTAGCCAGGATGGTCTCCGTCTCCTGACCTCGTGATCCGCTCGTCTCGGCCTCCCAAAGTGCTGGGAATACAGGCTTGAGCCACCGCGCCTGGCCTAGAATATGTGATTTAAACATATTTCCTAAAATAAACTTAACCCAACTTGAGACTATATATATATATAATATGTATGCTATATACAATATGTATAATATATAATATATATAACTGTACTATACTGTAACTGTACTGTGCTGTGTATATATGCAGTATATGTATACTGTATATATATACACTATATATATATACACACACAGTACAGTATTCAGGAAAAAAGTCATTAAGATAGATATATATATGTTCAAATAGCAAAAAATAATCTGGGAAGAGGAAGTTTGCTTATTATTTTTTAAAATGTTTATTGGTGTGATAATAAAAGTATTTTTAAAGTATATGGATGGTATGAAAAATCATGACAGAGTGGCCACCACTGCCCACATTAATAAAGAGACCATTACCACTAAATTAAAACTTAATGTGTTTCCTTCTACAGTTACATCTTGTTTGTTTTTGTTTTTTTTCCCTAGGAAGTGGAAGTAGTTGCCATCTGGATTTTGTATTTTTCATTCGTTGTCTCCATGTAGTTTTACTAAATTATTTGTAAAGGTGAACAATATCTTATTTCATTTTGCATACTTGTGAGATTTATGTGAGTGGAATTATGCTATGTATCTTGCTTATCTTTAGTCAATATTATGCCTGTGTTATTATGTGTATAAACATTCTTTTATTACTATTTATTTCTGTTTAATACACTTTATGTTTTAGAACAGTTTTAGATTTATGGCAAAATTGAGGAATGTACAGATATTTTTCATATACTCCTTTCCACTACACATGCATAGCCTCCTCCCTTATCACTCTTCACTACAGTGGTACATTTCAATTGTTTTATAGTATTTCAGTATATGACTATATGACAATTATTTCTATATCCTACTGATAATGACTATTAGCATTTGCAGTTTTGGTTTGTTCTGTTTATTCTCCAGTTACAGCGTTGCTATAAATATTTTTGTACAACTATCTTGCTATACCTGCTTGTCTTCTGGGGGTTTTGGTTTTAGATGACAAGTGTGTCTTTGCATAGCTCACTGGGTGCCCAAGGCTGACTAATAGTAGCATGATAGTAGCATGATGTCTCTCGCTTGTTATCTAATTATAAAGAAATGGTGAAATTTCTCTTTACCATTTTTAAAAGTCCCACACCTTCCATGCAATCCACTATAGTACTTCTTGAGTAGGCAGGAGGTTTGCAGTACTATGGGGGCTGGAGATGGAGGAAGTGAATGACAACTTCACACCATCGTGTAACTTAATATCTTATTAGGAATTCCTGTCTCTCACTAAAAGACAGACCTGAAATTACAGAAAAAAAATAGTACAACTGAAAAAAAGCTAACGGCCTAAACTCCTAATTATTAGGTAAGTTATTTAATAAAATAATTAAAACCTGTGGACTCAAAATGATTACAGATAAAACTTCTGAAAGTTCTGTGTCCATGTAGACAACAAGCTGATGAGGGGGAAGGGATTGCATTGGGAGTTATACCTGATGTAAATGACGAGTTGATGGGTGCTGACGAGTTGATGAGTGCAGCATGCCAACATGGCACAAGTATACATATGTAACAAACCTGCACGTTATCCACATGTACCCTAGAACTTAAAGTATAATAAAAAAAAAAAACTTAAAAAAAATAAAATGTCATTTTTATAGTCTTCTTTTCCCTGTATTTTAACTTTAAAGGTAAATCACATTGATTAACCTGTAACTTTTGCATTTAATCCTCAAAATTTTTACTGAACGAAAAAGTAATTTACAAGAACGTTGAATAAAAAAGTCATATTAATAATAATGTTTGCGGCCGGGCGCGGTGGCTCAAGCCTGTAATCCCAGCACTTTGGGAGGCCGAGACGGGCGGAGCACGAGGTCAGGAGATCAAGACCATCCTGGCTAACACGGTGAAACCCCGTCTCTACTAAAAAATACAAAAAACTAGCCGGGCGCGGTGACGGGCGCCTGTAGTCCCAACTACTCGGGAGGCTGAGGCAGGAGAATGGCGTGAACCCGGGAGGCCGAGGTTGCAGTGAGCTGAGATCCGGCCACTGCACTCCAGCCTGGGCGGCAGAGCGAGACTCTGTCTCAAAAAAAAAAAAATAATAATAATAATAATGTTTGCAAAATCAATTTTTTCTTTAATTGATCTTCTAAATGCTAAGAGAGATTTTCATCAAGATTGCTTGATTATCCATTTTTCCCTCATAATTAAAAATTTAAAAATTGGGAGTCTTCTTTTCTTGGTTTGATTGTAAATTTAATTTGAGGTCTGATAATACTGCCATAGTTCCAATGCCAAGCAAATTTTTCAAATGTTTCGTTGCGTTTCAGAATATATTTGCTATATGATTACCAGATTCAGCAGCACAACACGAAACAAAAACAAAAACAAAACAAGATGCCCATATTAAATTTGAGTATCAAATAAGCAATAAATAATGTTTAAATGAAAGTATGTCCAAAATTATTTGTTCTTTATCTGAAAATCAAATTTAACTGGGAGTCTTGAATTTTATTGCTAAATCCTCTAGTGAAATGAAGTTGAATGAAGGGGAAAAAAAATGTAGCTTTGGGAAGGAAATAGCATCCACTGGAGGGCAAGCTAAAAAGATGACTGTCTGTGGGTAGAAAGTTGAAGAGTGTAGGGCATCTGGGTTAGATTTGACAGAGGGAACAGGGGAAAATACCTGACAAGATTAAAATGCTTATGCTGACAACCTGATACTTTTTCTTGGAAATTTGGGACAATGTATGTCACAAACATATACCCCTCTAACTCTGTCTTAGACTTTCTGGTCAGCATAGCATAGTCCCAGTCTGTCTGAAAAATTTAGATAGAATAGAAAGTCATATACTTATTGAGTTTGCATCAAATGGATTTTACAATTCTAGAACTCTAAAATAAGAGATAATTACCATTATAAATAGATAAGAAGACAACCATGTATTTTGCCTATGTTTAGAGGCAGGAGTTGCTACTTTTTTCAAAATTATGCTTTTCACTTCCTTCTATTCCCCTTCCTTCTCTTTGGGCTATAACTGGTGCCTGAAATCCTATTAACTTGGCTTAAATTTTTTATCATTATTAAAATGTCAGTACCTTAAGGTGCTCGAATTTGTTCAAGGCAATGGTGAGTCAAGTTGGTGGGTTATTACAGTGAAATGCAACCCTTGCTATAGATTTGAATTCTCTGGCGACTTTTTAATACCATGACAATGATGTCTTGAATCTATGTTCAGAGACTTACTCAGTTTTTCTAAATAGGGCCAAACATCAAATATCTTTAAAAAGTTCAGCAGGTAATTTTTATATGCAGTCAGAATTGAGTATTAGTTTGTCACAGCATTGGTTGGCGTACTTGTGGGCATCAGAGTAAAAGCATCAGACTAAAATTCTTTGATGGTGTCAAAAGACTGAGTACGATTGAGCTGAGGAGTTCTCCAGGCAAACACACACAAAAAAACAAGTTTGGTTGAAGTTTGTAGTATCCTGACAGGGAGATCCCTGGTGTTTTCTGCTCTAGAAAGGATTTATCTTAATTAAAGTTGTTCTTTGCCTTGGATAGATCTTGACCACACCTGGTAGCACACTCTTGAGAGGATAAATCCTTCATTGCATTCCAAATGTCTTTACAAAGATCCGTTTTCTAATGAGCCAGCTGACTCCTCATTCATTCACATATTTTTGCGTACAACTTTCACATGGATTTAAGACTCAAAGTGGATGTTGTCAGTTTATTCTCTATCAGTTTAATTTCTGTTTAATTAATTTCACTTTAATGTCCTGTTTTATTGTATGAATCCTTAGTGGATAAGGACAAGGATTTTGAAGCAATTTTAATACTGATTAGTGGAGGGGAGGACTGAAGACTTTTACTTAAAAATTACAAATAATTTGTCATGGTATTAGGGAATTCGCCTTGTTAGACCCTATCTCATGGAGAATCACATCATTTTATTATGTTTTTAAAAATACTAAACCAACCTGCATCTCTAGAACAAGTACAGCTTCATCATTATGCATGATTTATATATATATGTGTGTGTGTGTGTGTGTGCGTGATATGTATTTTATATCTATCTATGTATCTATCTATGTATCTATCTACAGAGAGAGAGAGAGCTATGTTGCTTTTTGCAGAAAGTAAAGAAGGTACTACTCTGCATATACATAAGGAGCAATGAAGACATGAAATTCATCATAAGATGTTGTGGGAAATACACATATAAATCTTTATTAAAAATTTTTTTGGATAAACTAAAGAATTTCAAGGTTAAACTAATGGGAATTAAATCTTGTAGTTGTGCCCTGACACAAATATTAGAAAGGCACACATGATGAGATACAACACATTATTCTGCTTAGTAAATTTTATCTTATTATAAAGGCAAAAATATTACATATATAAAATAAAAAATATGAAAATCTGTAAAGAAATTTGCTCAAAATCACAAAATCTGTCATAATCACAGTAAACATTCTGCATCACATTTAGTCTATTTTTATCCATCTTAATGTAATTGGGGTATTCCTGTATAGTTTGTATATAATTTCATAATATACTTTTTCATTGTATATTTTAGTGATTTTTCCATGAAATTAAAAACTCTGAAAATATACAGTTATATTGAATATTATCCCTTCAAATTAGCTCTGTTGTTAGGCATTTAGAATATTTCTAGGTTTTCACTATTATAAGTGACTATGTGTTGAATAGCTCTGTATCAGTATTACCGTTTATATAACTTTTGAAAGAAACCTGGCCACATTTTAATCATGAGACCATATTTATGTACTTGCTACTGAAAGTATGGTCTGTAGAAAATAGCTACAGCAGTCCTTGGAAGTCAGTTAGAAATGTGGACTCTATGATTCTTTCACCAGTGTTTTGTAATTTTACTTGTAGATTTTTTTTTATCTCCTTGGTTAAATATATTCCTAAGTATTTTATTTTACTTTTTTGTAGCATTTGTAAAATGGATTGAATTCTTAATTTGATTCTCAGCTTGGTCATTGTTGGTGTATAACAGTGCGACTAATTTGTATATACTATTTTGTATCCTGAAATTTTACTGAATTCATTTATTAGATATAGGAGCTCTCTGGATGAGTCTTTAGGGTTTTCTAGGTATATGATCATATTGGCTAGCAGCAACAGTTTAACTTTCTTCTCTGATTTGGATGTCCTGTATTTTTTGCTTTTGTCTGATTGCTCTGGCTAGGACTTCTAGTACTGTGTTGAATAGAAGTACTGAAAGTGGACATCCTTGACTTGTTCCAGTTATCAAGGAGAATGATTTCACCTTTTTCTGGTTCAGTTTGATGTTGGCTGTGGGTTTGTCTTAGATGGCTTTTACTACTTTGAGATATGTCCCTTGTATGCCAATTTTTCTGAGGGTTATCATAAATGGGTGCTGGATTTTATCAAATGCTCTTTCTGCCTCTATTGAGATGATCGTGCAATTTTTTTGTTTTTAATTCTGTTTATATGATGTATCACATTTATTAATTTGTGTATGTTAAACCATCCCTATATTCCTGGTATGAAACTCACTTGATAATGATGTATTATCTTTTTGATATGCTGTTGGATTTGGTTAGCTGGTATTTTGTTGAGGATTTTTGTTTCTATGGTCATCAGGGATATTGGTGTGTAGTTTTCTTTTTTTGTTATGTCCTTTCCTGGTTTCGGTATTAGGGTGATACTGGCTTCACAGAATGATTTAGAGAGGATTTCCTTTCTCTATCTTTTGGAATAATTTCAGTAGGAAATGTACCAATTCTTCTTTAAATGTCTGATAGAATTCCTCTGTGAATCCATCTGGTCCTGGACTTTTTTTGTTGGCAATTTTTAAATTATTATTTCAATCTTGCTACTTGTTATTAACCAGTAAAGAGTTTCCATTTTTTCCTGATTTAATCTATAAGGTTGTATATTACCAAAAATTTATCCATCTCCTCTAGATTTTCTAGTTTGTGTGTATAAAGATGTTCATAGTAGCCTTGAATGATCTTTTGTATTTCTGTGGCATTGGTTGTAAAATATCTTGTTTCATTTTTAATTTAGTTTATTTGGATCTTCTCTCTTCTTTTCTTGGTTAATCTCGCTAATGGTCTATCAGTCTTGTTTATCTTTTTAAACAATTCACTTTTTGTTTCATTTATCTTTTTTTGGTTGTTTGTTTCCATTTCATTTAGTTCTGCTCTGATCTTTGTTATTTCTTCTTTTCTGCTGGGTTTGGGTTTGGTTTGTTTTTGTTTCTCCATTTCCTTGAGGTGTGAGCTAAGATGTCTATTTGTGCCCTTTCAGACTTTTTGATGTAGGCATTTAAAGCTATGAACTTTCCTCTTAGCACCACCTTTGCTGTATCCTATCCTATGTTCATGGATGGGTAGAATCAATATTGTGAAAATGACCATACTGCCAAAAATAATATACAGATTGAATGCAGTCCCCATCAAAATACCATCATCATTCTTCACGAAAACAGAAGAAAAATCCAAAAATTCATACAGGACCAAAATAGAGCCTACATAGCCAAAGCAATACTAAGCAAAAAGAACAAATATGGAGCCCTCACATTACGTGACTTCAAACTATACTACAAGGCTATAGTTACCAAAACAGCATGGTACTGATATAAAAATAAGCATGTAATCCAATGGAACAGAATAGAGAAACCATTTATAAAGCCAAATACTTTTATCCAACTAATCTTTCACAAAGCATACAAAAACATAAAATGAGAAAAGGACACCCTGTTCAACAAATGTTGTTGGAATAATTGACAAGCTACACGTAGAAGAATTAAACTGGATTTGCATCTCTCACCTTGTACAGAAATCAACTCAAGATGGATCAAAGACTTAAATCTATAACCTGAAGCCATACAAATTGTAGAAGCTAACATTGGGAAAACTCTTCTAATCATCATCTTAGGGAAATAATTCGTAACCAAGAACCCAAAAGCAAATGCAACAAAAACAATGATGAAGAGATGGACCTAATGAAACTAAAAAGCTTAAGCACAGCAAAAGAAATAATCATCAGAGTAAACAGACAACCCAGAGATTTGGAGGAAATATTCACAAAGTATGCATCTGAAAAAGGACTAATATCCAGAATCTACAAGGAACTCAAACAAATCAGCAAAAAAGAAAACAAATAATTCCATCAAAAAGTGGGCAAAGGATGTGAATAGACAGTTCTTAAAAGATGTACAAATGGCCAAGAAACATATGAAAAAAAATGCTTAACATCACTAATTATCAGGGAAATGCAAATTAAAGCCTCAATGTAATACCAGCTTATTCCTACAAGAATGGCCATAATTAAAAAAAAAAAAAAAAGGATATTGACATAGATGTATGAAAAGGAAACACTTTTATACAGCTGATAGGAATGTAAACTAGTACAACCACTATGGCTAACAGTGTGGAGATTCCTTAAAGAACTAAAAGAACTACCATTCGATCCAGCAATCCCACTAGTAGGTAACTACCTAAAGGAAAAATAGTTGTTATAAGAGAAAGACACTTGCACACTCATGTTTGTAGCAGCACAATTCACAATTAAAAAATTATAGAACCAACCTAAATGCCCATCAATCAATGAGGGAATAAAGAAATTGTGATGTGTGTGTGTGTGTATGTATGTATGTATGTATATATATAATGTATAGTATGGAATACTACTCAGCCACACAAAGGAATGAAATCATGGCATTTGCAACACCGTGCATGGAATTGAAGACTATTATTCTAAGTGAGGTAACTTAGGAATTGAAAACCAAATAGCATATATTCTTACTTACAAATGGGAGCTAAGTTATGAGGATGCAAGTCATAAGAATGATATAATGGACTTTGGGGACTTGCAGGACAGGGTGGCATGGGGGGATAAGGGATAAAAGGGTACACACTGGTTACAGTGTACACTGCTCAGGTGACATGTGCACCTAAATCTCAGATATCACCACTAATGAACTTATCTGTGTAACCAAACACCACCTGTTCCCCAAAAACTTTTGAAATGAAATTTTAGAAATAGTTTGTGATAAAGAATCTCAGGCCCAGTGCAGACCCACTGAATCAGAATCTGTATTTTAGTAAGATGGCCCAGTGATTCCTGTACACATTCAAGTTGGAGATCTGTCTTACAATCTATTACATGCAGACAAGTATGATTGGCTCACCAAGGGAACTCTCAGTTTCCTGATTAGTTGTCAGGAGGCCACTCCCAGCCACACTTCTAGCCCTACTTCAGCTTTGCATTCTAGCTCTTTGTAAACAAGTACTTCTCAATTTTGTTTATACATTAAAATTACCTGGAAAGTTAAAACAAAACAAACAAAAAAAACCACTGAGGTTTGGGCTCAAATTCAGACTTTTACATCAGAATCTTTTGAGAAAGGGAAGCTTTTTTAAAAAGCTCTCCAGGTAATTCTAATGATCAGCCAAGGTTGATAATCATTGTTGTAGATGAACAAAGTGAAGAAAATAGATGAAAAATGATTCTTTCTCATCAAGCTGCTAAAATCTAATATTCAATGTCATCAGAACAAAATTTGTGGAGCTGCACAGAAAGGAAGTGAAGGGAGGGAATGTGGTTTATCTGGTGAGTGTTTGGAGATTGAAGGAATTACTTTAACTGAATTTCCAGTAAAGCTGTCATATTCCAAGAGACTCAAGGCCTAGTTTAAAAGCCCAAACAATCAAATGATTGCATATGTACTTTGTTTTATAAGTGAAAGGCAGTCAGGTTGAAGGGACTGTTGCCATTTAAGGCAGCTTTTCCAAAGTAGGTTGAGTATAAGAAAAACAATCAAATGAATGTTGTTTTTTTTTTCTGGAAATAGCCTCTACATAACTAATTTTACTTGAAATGATTGACATTTCAAGGTCTTTAGTATTTATCAGATTATTTAGAAGCCAAAATATATCTTGGTAATTCCAATTTAATTACACATTATGAACTAAAGCAATTGGATGCATCATCGTGTCTCAAGCCATAAAATTTTCAACACCATTGTTTTCTTTTTAATAGGATTTGAAACTTCAGTATTGGCAATTCCCTCAATTTATGTTTTCTTTGGCCTCTGCTCACATTAAGGCTATGCAAAATACTTAAAGTGTTGTCATGTTCCTTTTAATAGAAAAATATGTTTGTTTTTAGCTATAGCAAGATTAAGAAGAATTTAATGTATTAACCTCAATACTATTATCAATATGATATCATTTAATTTTACTCACAATTATCAATACCTTATTTTATTTACTTAATTAGTCAATTTCAGACTGTAATCCACAAGCTTATCTCATGCTTGAATAGCATTTGTTGGCTTTTTTTTTTTTCAAAGAACAAAATATATATTCAACCTGTGACCTTCCTCTTTTCCATAATTTCATACGTTTAGGATATCTTTATTAACAAACTATGTTGATAGTACGCATTTCTTCTTGGATTATCATAAAAATGAGTTTCTTACCTTCCATCTCCCCTTATTTTAAGTTCTAGATCCATGAAATACTGCATTTAGTCTTTTTTCAAGTAACTAATTGAACCTTTTAAAAACTTGCAAGGAAATTCAACAATTATTACTAATTAAGGAGCACCTAATATAGATTGGATGTATGTACTTTATTCACAAGGATGAGCCTTATAAATCACTAATAAGATTTTAATGCAGAATATGCTTCTGTTCCACCCCCCAGAGGTCTATGGTCAATGATTAAAAACAACAATAATATTTTCCACATTTTTTTTTAAAGTCCTTGTTTTCAAATAACTTACTGATTTGGGCCAATCTTTGCACAGGTTTTATATATATATAAATTTGTATAAATATAAATATATTTAAATATATACATATATTTTTTATGTTTATTTTTAATATATTTAAATATGTATATATTTAATATATATATTTTTTATTTTCTGTATTTTTTTTCTACCCTAGTCTGAGACTTTGTCAACCCAGCCTCAAAAGGTGTTTTTTTCTGTTCTCTAAAACTGTTGAGAAGAAGGTATTATCCTTCTTCTTCATTATAAATAAATAATAAATAAACAAATAATTATTTTGAAGTGTGCAGAGAAATGTCATTTTTAGCTTCTTTCTGAAGTTCTCTCTTTAAATTTCTATCAGGTTCTACAAAACCCCATGGAACTTAATTGAGTGTTGTGTTTTTCAGGTTTTATTCTTTTAAATGTGTTATTTGTTCTTTCATAGGTTTTGTCCATTTGAGCTGTTATAACAAAATACCATAAACTTGGTAGCTTATAAACAATAGACATTTATTTTTTATAGTTCTGGAGCCTGGGAATTCCAAGATCAAGGCACAGGCAAATTTGGTCTTTGGTGAGACTTCACTTTCGGCTTCAAGCAAGACATCTTTTCATTGTATCCTCATACGATCAAAGAAGAGAACAAGCTCCTTCGAGCCTCTTTTTTTTTTTTTTTTTTTTTTTGAGACGGAGTCTCGCTCTGTCGCCAGGGCTGGAGCGCAGTGGCCGGATCTCAGCTCACTGCAAGCTCCGCCTCCCGGGTTCCCGCCATTCTCCTGCCTCAGCCTCCTGAGTAGCTGGGACTACAGGCGCCCGCCACCTCGCCCGGCTAGATTTTTGTATTTTTTTAGTAGAGACGGGGTTTCACCGTGTTCGCCAGGATGGTCTCGATCTCCTGACCTCGTGATCCGCCCGTCTCGGCCTCCCAAAGTGCTGGGATTACAGGCTTGAGCCACCGCGCCCGGCCTCGAGCCTCTTTTATAAGGGCAGTAATCCCACCCTTGAGGGCTCTGCCCTCATGATTTAATCACCCCAAAGGCCCCCACCTTCTAATTCCATCACCTTGGGAATTGGGATTTCAACATATGAATTTTGAGGGAACACACACATTCGGACCATAGAAAGGTCAAAATAAGTGCCAACCTGTCTTGTTTGTTTATTACAACATTTTAGGAAGCTAGGGAAAGGTCAAAGGATCCTCTTGGATTACCAGAAATTTTCTGTAGATTTGTCAGGATTAGAACCCATAGCTCTTTCCAAGAAAAGATAATCTTTGTTTTGAGCAATTGCAAAAATGTTCTTGACCTTTATCTTTATAAGTAATACTATGGGCATTAAAAAAGTTCTTCTAAATTGTGAGAAAATTACAAAATAAATTCTGTGAGTGAGGTGGCAAAAATAATTATATAATCCAGCTGAACCAATATTATCCAAGACAAACAATTGTGATCAGAATAATTTTAGCCTTGACTAAGAAAATGGATCCATTTTAAAAGAAGAATTTCGTGCGTTTCTAAGGCAATTTTGGTTCATAACTTTATTTTAGTGAACAGTTGTATACTTTAAAAGCAAATAGCTATACAAACTAAAGTTGAAGATCTGTATATTTCCATCTCTAAATACTTGATTCTTTTCTCTATTTCTTTATTTTAATGCTAGTGTTTAATCTACTGCATCCCTTTGTTTGTTACAAAGTTAGCCTCGTGAGACCAGTGGAATAAACATCGAAATGTGCTTTTCATTTTTCCCCAACTACAATTTTTATTATTTTCCTCCCTACATTTTAATTTTATTCTTAGTCTTCACAAAGAAAGGAACAATAATACCAGATGGCATAAGTCTGACGCCATTCTCTGCTTCTTTATGTAAAGTCAGGTGGTAGGCAATGTAAGTCATTCATGCTGGAGATGACATGTAGCTCCATAGATAGGGAAGCCACAGGCAAGTTTATAAAGTAGGTGAATTAATCTTTGATATTCTCCTACTTTTGATAATGGCAGCTCCTTCTTTTAGAGTCATAGGAGTTGTAAACAAGCTTTACAGGAGAGCTCCTATGGTGTTAACTTCAAGGTGTTAACTGATAATTGAGATGTTAGCTACTATTAAGGGTGATTATTTATGGAGTTCATTTAGAATCCATTGCCTATAGACTGCTGGATGGGAGCCTAAATCACTGGGAGTGGACAAGGCCACACCCATACAGTGAATCCTTAGAGAGGACGGAGTCAACTTGCATTCTCATTTATGAAGTACAGTGTAATTTCCTTCATGGAGCCTTGCCACAGTAAAGCAATCTATGAATGAAAACTTCCTCCAACAAATGAAACATGCTAGGAATTTTAAGTTTCCTAAGGTTTAGGGGATTTTTCACAGTAATGGAATAACTATTCAACCCTGTAATTCATTGCCTAGAGAGTGGAATGTGGAAGTTTTGGTGATAAAAACTAGACAGATTTGCAGATCAGAAAAACTAATATTTCAAATTTGTGTTATTAATATTATATATACATAATAAATTATCTTGTTGCTTATTGTACCAATAGTAGCCAATTTTACCCTAATTACAATTTGTATTACTGCAATCTAAACCATGTATTAATACAATCTAATATGAACCTATTCTCATCTTTGTCTGAAGTTTAGGTGTTAAAATGTTATTTTTAACCTTTAACATTGAAAACTTATTAAGGATAAATTAGCATTAGTGTAGGATAATAAAAATTATTGGTCAGCTCCACTATGATATCAAAATATAACCATATCAGCATAGATTATTGTCTGTTATGGTCTTCCAGATGTTTAGAAATGGAACCAAACTTACAGATAAATGAGCTACAGACCTGATCTGGAAGTGTTATTCAGAACAATCCCTGCTGCAACGGCTGCTATGTGAAAAGCTACAGATCTAATGTAGAGCACGAGGACAAAGCAGAATCCCAGCATGCAGCCCTGGAATTAAGCCAGAAGCACGCTTTAATCAAGCCAGTAAAAAGCACCTAAAAACCCAGTCATGGGCAGGGCTAGTCCAGAGTGTGCAATGTAAAGAGATCATCAAATCTAAGAAGGAAAGAGCCATGTGTACATCCTGCCTTTCTTGGACCTAGAAGGGGATTTGGTTGCCAAAGAACCAAAAGGACTCCATGAGGCAGATTTACTTGCACTTTGGCTACAGAGCATGATCTCCACACTGTGGGTAATAGGGAGGCTGTATAGCTGGGCTGGGACTTCAAGTGACTCTGCAAGACTTAATAATTCAAGTCTTTCTGTCCTAGTAGCAGTCTCCTTTACTGTTTGTGGCCACATTGTGTGCTAGGCAGTAAGTGTTTTAGTAAGAAACAGAATGGGAAGTATGTGGTAACGAGAGGAAGATAGTACAATGTGCTACTTACAAAGATTGGAGACAGACTTTCCAGGTGCAAATCCTGACACCATTCCTTGGTTAATTTTGTGATTTGGGGACAAATCACTTTGCCTATATGAAGCTTGGATTTTCTCATCTGTATTATGAAGATATTAACAGCACCAACCTTACAAGGTTGTTATGAGAACAAAATAAGCATGTCCATGTGTGAGCATTTAACTTGCAGCACCATGTGTGTTAAACTCTCATTGTTATTAAAGAAAGGCTTCTGGAATTCTCAGATGAAAAAAAAATCACTTTGGCAAATAGAAATGTTGTAATCTACCACTTCTTTTTTTCTTCATACACATCTTCCATAATAAAAGGAAAGGGCAAAGAAGTAAACAGGAGTAGTTAGATTGCTAAAGCAATTATTCTCAAGCACAAAGTTAGTACGTCTGAATAAATGGCTTCTGAAAAGAAGAGACTAAAATGCTACTTTAAGGTAGGAGTAACAATTGGCAATTTTGTGTTGCCACATAAGCAGCTCATAATTATATGACTAATCTGAGAGAGACAAGATGAAAAAAGTGAAGAGTATAAGAATATGTGACTAGTAGGAGGGCCACTTTTCTAAAGAGATGAAACCATTTGTATCTGTTTCACTTTAGGCTGAGAAGTCCCTAAAGCAGAAGCAGATACATCGACTTTCTTGCTCACTTGAACTTCTTATTTCTATATTACAGATGAGTTGGTAAGGCCGAAGCAATGACTAGAAAGCAATCATATCAAGCCTGGATGACTCCTATCAGTTGTTCTTATAATGCGTCTACTTCTGCCATGATTTATTAGTCATGTTTGCTGGGCAGAAAAACAAAAATGGCTACAAACTTACCAGGAAAATAGCATCCTTCTCATCATATGCATATACGCAAATGTTAGCTAATGCAGTTGTTTATGAAGAGCTGGTTACTTCATGTGAAAAAATTAAGTTATATTCCCTATGATAGCTCATGTAAAAAACAGGAATGACAACCCTGCATTTCTTCTTTGGCTACGGGAATAAGTATAATAATAAGGATATTGGGCACAGAGCTTGGTGCATATTAGTTGCTCAGCTAATGTTAAGTGTTAAGTCCATGCAATCCCCTCCAAAAGAGTCTCCAGGATCACAAAGAGCCTTCCAACATGAGCAGCCAGAGGCTGTTTCTGACCAGTAACCTGCCCAAGACTCAGTGTGCCCAAGAGAAGCCCAGGGTCATAAGAGGTAACTTTTCTAGGGATGTGCCGTGGCATTATTTTCTCCCTTTCCAAACATCCCATTTAGATGGTAAAAGGTAGAAAAATATTAATAGCATCTGACCAGGTTGTCCCAGCAGTTAAATTGCCATGCATTTTTCTTTTTAGAATGACCAGAAGAGTTCTTTAGTACCAATGAGAAATTATGATGAATTATGTAACAACATAACAGAGAAAAGCATTCACCAGAATGCTCCTCAGGTTGAGTGTACAAGAAGGGTTTAAAGCAGAGGTGTCCAATCTTTTGGCTTCCTTCACCCACATTGGAAGAACAATTGTCTTGGGCCACACATAAAATACACTAACACTAACGGTAGCTGATGAGCCAAAAAAAAAAAAAAAAAAAAAAAAAAGTTTGCAAAAATACATTGTGGGAAAAAATGAAGAATGTTTACAAATATGTGTTGAGTCACATTCAAAGGCATTCTGGGCCATGTGCAGCCCATAGGCCATGGGTTGGACAATTGGTTTAAAGAATAGTGAGACTACGGCCACATTTCTTGTACATGTTCCAATCAGAATAGATTGAACTGTCTTCTAGAGGTAGCAGAGTAATTCAGTAGTTAAGTTCATAGTAGTTATGAACTGTCTTCAAGAGGTAGAAGAGTAATTAAGTGCAAGGTCTTTACTGCAGTGAGGAGAATCAGGAATAATAAGAGGCAGAATTGCTCAGCCCAACAGATGAACACAATGTGGGGAAAACAGAGTAGGGCAGCAGGTGTCATTGCAAAAGGTGGAGAAGGTGGCAGAACTGACATGTCTTAGGATATGTGAGGAAGAAGATAAAATTAATATTAATCTGTCAATCTCTTTCTACTCCCAAACCATGAAAAATAACAATAAAAAATATTTGGTTGAGTTCAGTCATTCAAAACTCTCTGCTATTGCCCAAAGATACTTGGTTCTTTCTCTGGAAAGATCTATCCCTCTTTTCATACCTAACACATTCCTACTCATTCTTTTTGAGTCACATCCTTTCTGAAACCTCCAAAAACTAAACCGCACTCCTAAAATATGTTTGGCTGCTCCCTCCTGTGTAATGCATTGTGTCTTGGTCAGGCATTGATGCAATGTTTGTCTGAATGTGTCCTCAAACTGTGAGGGCCTTGGGGCAGAAACTAAACCTTATCCTTTTTTGGTACCATCTCCCTTCACCAGCACAATATCTGGCATCAATGCAGAGCTCCACACGTAATTATTGAAATGATGAGGAATTACAAAATATATTTTATGCTGTTTGTGAGATGCCAAACTCATTTAAATCGCTAAATCTTCTTCAATTTGGGTTATAACAGTTGGCTTGGGTTTGCTATCTCTCTCCTTCATTTTTCCCAGTATTTTGGAAGAACTGTTTTTCAGAGGGAGAGAAAGCTATCCCTTCCATTCTCTCTACCTTGTTTCATTCCTTCATCTCTTGCTCCCTTCCTTTCAACTTCTTTACTTTCCCTTCCTTTCTCTTTCCCTTCCTTCTTTCCTTCTTCAAAGAGTAAATCAGTTTCCATAATGTGTCAGGCATTGCACTAAGCATAGAAAATAGAAGTGTGCCAGATTCCACCCTTGCGTACAAGAAGATAATATTTTAGTTAGAATGAAAAAAAAAGCAAGCACACAAATTTGGGTTCCCTGCTGGGGACAGGCTAGAGTAAGCTGTTGGATCACTAAGACAGATGCAGAGGGAATCCAGGGAAGACTTTGTATAGGGGATGATAATTGAAGTTTTGAAGACAGTATAAAAGGTACCAGGCAACAAAAGGCTGATAAAGATAAGATACCTAGAGGGAACACCACTTACAAAGGTAGAGGGGCATGAAAGAACATGTCTCATTCAGGGAAATAAAAAAATTACTGGTGTGACTGGAGTGAAAAGTATAAGTTGCCCAATGAGAGAGATGAAGAAGAGAAGTACAGGAGATACATTCTCTAAGACCTTTTGTACTAATGAATCTACCTGCCCTTCATCCAGAATGTTGTAAAGAATTGCTTAAAGATTTTAGGCATGAGACAGACATAGTTAATATCTGAATCACAGAAGAGCACTTTGCCTGCTAGATGAATATGAAATGGAAAGGCAGGAGATTAGAAGTAGGGAGACCAGTTAGGAGATTCATTCCTATCCCCTCTAGCACCCCATAGCAGTGGGTGTCTCTTCATGTTTCAGAGATTATAGTCATTGAGTAACTGAGGTTTTCTTATTCTCGGCCCCTTTTGTGTCCTGTAATTCTCATGGAACAGAGGATAAACTTCCTTAAATTTCATACTATGACTTCATGCTAAGAACAAAATTCATTATTTTCTCCCACTCTCAGACTTCTATGAGTTTGTAATTTTTCATCTCATTGCAGCATGCAGACTTTTGGGTGTACAAATTAGTATCTTCATCAATTCACTTCCCTCTTCCTCTATGAAATAGCCCAAATCTTACTGATTCTTTCATTGGACTCCTGCTCTTCCTCTAGTCTACGACTGTTATCAAGTTTCTACCCAGTGCATCAAACTCATGGCACTAGGCAGGATGTATCCAAATAAAACAGCACACATTTTGATTCCCAATTGCACTGCAACTTGATGGCCATAGCCACTTAGCTGGTTTCACATATCTTAGTCCTGTCCCTTCATTCAGTTCTACACAAAGGGTATGAGTCATCCTCTGTAAGCACTGTTTTGATCATCTCTCTCCTTCCCTGAACCCTGCAGGATCTCTGAGTTTCTGCTTACGTCAAATCAAGACTGATATGAGTCACTCTTTATCTAAGTGTCTTCCACTTTCATCATAGCCTGATTGTTCTCTCTGCTTAATTCAAGCTGGCTGGCTCCTTGTTCAGGCACACATATGCTGTCTCACTTCTCCAGGGTATCTACAGAGCCTGCTGCCCACCTGCCACATTTCTGCTCCTCTCTGCTGTGCCAGTCTCCTTGCTGTTTGCTTTGGGGCCCAACACAATCTATGTCACTCCGTGAGTGGCTTTTCACTTCTGCACATGTTCATCTCCATGATTTCAGTAAATCTCAAAATCTCCTACCTTGCTCTATCTTTACATGCTTCCACTGAGCACTTTTATTCATTCATGTATTCATTTGTTGATGTACACATTTGTTTATTCATATACTCAACAAATTCTTATGAGGTCTTTAATGAGAATGGCTGTGGCAACAAACTGAGGATACTGTTGTGAATATCTGAATAATGCCCTACGCCAAAGGAACTTACTGTTTAGTGTAGGAGACAGGTACTAAAATATTGTCACAAGATTATCATGGCCACAAAAACAATGATTATTATAAAGAAAAGTACAAAGTGCAAAGAGACTTTAACAGGAAACCTGGCTTAACTGAGCAGAGCTGGGAAGACTATTTTGAGAATGTAGCAAAAGATGAATAGAATTTAATCACTTGACGAATTAGGAAAAGAGTTTGCTGACTAGGAAAGAGCAAATGCAAACTCCCTGAAGTAGGAATGGGATTGGAATAGTCAATGGAGTGTGAGGGGTCTGGGTGACTGCAGTACGGGTGATGGAAGAACTTCATGCTCAGGTATGCTACTCATGATTATATGGGTCATGATGTGCTTGTCACCTGCACACAAGCCCCATATCACAGACCATTCAAAATCCAACATCTTCAGTATCCAGATCATTGTTTTCCAGTCTTCCCTGATGATAAGAATCATTTGGGACACTTGTTAAAATTCAGCTTCCCAGTGTCTTTTCTTGAAAATTGTCATTCAGTGGGGCCATGGTAGGGCTCTGAAATTTGTGATTTAAAAAATTGAGGTTTTAAAAATTTTATTATTTTTTGGAATTTATTAACTTATACAATATTTGGATAATTCTGAACTGATATGAAGAACAACAAATGACAATCTACACAATAGAATTCCCTAAACTCCCACATGTTTTCTTTTTGTTAAAACCAAACATTACAGGCTGGTGTGCATATTAACCTGTCTTTGAATGTTGATTACATAAATCTTTGCTTAGTCCACAATTTGACCATAGAACAATTAATCTCAACCCTGACTTATTGTCACAATGTTCCCCCTTACTCCAAGACTCTGGGGTTATAGCCTGGGCATCTCTTGCTTCTAAAAGCTTCGAAGCTAACCTTGATCCTCAGCCAGGATTGCCAATCACAGCTATGAATGTTTGTGGTAGGAGGCAGTATGTCTTACTCCCTTTGCTGCTCTCTTCGTGCCTGTTCTCTGTCCTTCAGATAGAGTAGGTTCAGGAATTTGGTCGAGCAACTGACTCACCCTCATTCCCTGCAGTAGGATGATGTACTTGTAAAACACATGCAATCAATTATGTCCACGTCTGCACTCTGAGTAAGGACTGTCCCTGGAAACATAGTGCAGAAACTGTCCTATCACTGACAGAGCAATGTGTCATCCAGTGGCAGTGATCTGAAAACCCAAGCTTCTGATTCCTTTACTGATATACATTTATTTGAATGATATACATTTGTTTGAATGATATACATTCGTTCATGTCTCAACAACTTTTTTTTAAAGGGTAAGCATAATTTTAGTGCCTTTCCTAAAAATAGCAAGAGGTTAGTAGTTTATCAAAGAACCTTCAAAAAAAAAAAAAAAAGGTATGATGTGTTCACTATATTTTTTAAAATACAAAAAGTTAGAAAAAGGGAGGAAGACATATATCATCTGTTAGTTCATGGCTGAAAATGACCCTATTAATCGTAGCAGTTTAGGGCAGTAAGACCTAGTACTGGACTGAATTAACTGTGATCGTCTCCAGGAGAAAGGCCAGAACAGAAACAATATGGTAGCTTCAGGACCAGGCAATGGTCACAATGACCAAGCAAGTGAGAACAACTGGGGATAAACAAATTTGCAAAGAAAAACTATGGAAATCTAAGGTCTATGATAGTCAGAGATCCTTGGGTACATAAAGGCAGTTGGTACCGTAAAAACCATGATTCATGTGGCAGGATCTAAATTGCTGAGCTGTACAAAGGGAAAAACACAACTGTATTCTAACTTTGTCCCACTGGTTTGGAGCACTAGTCCGGTTATAGTAGGAAAGTAATCAAAAACGTGACTCTGACCATGGAATAAGACAGGTTCATGTTACCATAACTGAGACCCAACTTGCAGGAGCCAGTTCAGAAGGCCAAAATTAAGATTCACAATTTACTTATTTTACAAATGTCAAGTATTTATGCATTACCTACCCAGAGTAACTTGATGCTGGTCCCAGTGTTTTGAACTTGAGTCCCCTAAACTTCTCTTGCTCAAATTAAGGATTGTATTTCTAAGCTGAAAGTGGACATCTGAGCATGTGTTTTGATGGTCAATGTCTTTTGCTGTGGGAAAAGATACATATATGTAGGCAGGAATGAAAATAATGGTTGCAAAAGATAAGATGAGTTTTTGAAATCTTAGTTGCTATTTTGCAACTATTTCTAACTTCTCAACTATAATTTTCTATTTTTTATTTGTTCCAGAAAGCATCACCTTCTCTTGTCAGGAAGAGGGACTGCCTGTTCCTCATATATGCCCTGTATTTTTCTACCTTAAAGCTTTTGATCAAGTAGTTCTCTCCACCTAGAATGTCCTCCCCATTGTCATAAGTTCGAATTCTAGTTCTTTTCTGAGACTCAGCTTTTATCCTCCCATCTATAAATATATTTCTCTTGCTAATTGTCACAATTTTCTATCAGTTTTCTCCTACTTTTACACACAATGCATTATTGAAAACATGTTAAAAAATCAATGGTACTAGAAGTCAAAAAACAGGATTAAATGTTTCATTCCCAGTGTGCCAACTATATTATAAATAGTAGCATTCGAATATCTGCTTCAGTCTTTAGT
This sequence comes from Macaca mulatta, assembly GCF_049350105.2. NCBI lineage: Eukaryota > Metazoa > Chordata > Mammalia > Primates > Cercopithecidae > Macaca > Macaca mulatta. Next base: position 104,383,886 of record NC_133409.1, read on the forward strand.
ACATGATGATCTTGATAATATTTTCCAAGCATGTCATTCTTTTATTTAACAGTTGAGTATCTGGTTTATTGTCTTAACTTTCTAAGACAGTTTATTTTATAGATGTCTAAGCCTTAATTTAAAATTTTTGCACATGTGATAATGTATTTTTTCAATTTTATTGAATGTGAGACCAATATTTCTTTTATTTTTATTTATTCATTTTGAGACGGCATCTCACTCGGTCACCCAGGCTGGAGAGTAGTGGCGCGATCTCGGCTCACTGCAAGCTCTGCCTCCGGGGTTCACACCATTCTCCTGCCTCAGCCTCCCGAGCAGCTGGGACTATAGGCGCACATCACCATGCCCAGCTAATTTTTTTGTATTTTTAATAGAGACGGGGTTTCACCGTGTTAGCCAGGATGGTCTCGATCTCCTGACCTCGTGATCCACCCTCCTCAGCCTCCCAAAGTGTTGGATTACAGGCATGAGCCTCCGTACCCAGCCCAATACTTCTTAATTTTAGTTTATCTTTATATATTTTACCACTTGTATAAAACAGTAAGTCAAAATGCAATTAAATATTTTATTAACTACACAAATAAACATTGCTATACAAACAGAGATAGAATACTGACGAATTGGACCACTGATGGAATACTGCTTAATTGGACCGTTGACTAGCATGTGATAGCTACAAATACTAGTTCTTTAACCTTTGTCTGAAAGCCTGAATTCAACCATTATAATATAGAAGTGACAATGTATAACTGATGAAAGAGTAGATCACAGAGAGTATGAACATAATAAGAACAGATCTTTCTCTTTGTGCTTTATAATACCTTGTTTTGATATGTCATTTTGGACTGATATTTAGGTGGTATACCTGGCACTCTATGACTGGTTGGTTCCCATGTACTGCTAATTGTTTTGTATCATCCCCGTAATACATGCATTATCTTCCTTGATAGGTTGTGAATTCCTTGCATCCATCATAGCACCTAGCACAGTGACTTGTGGGAAACAATCCCACTTGCATTGGTATATCACTTAATTATTTTCCAAATACTTTCAGGAACATAATCTCCTTGTATGTTAACAACAACCCAGAGGTTGAAACACGGGCCCAGGTATGCTGAATGTCTACAGGGCGCAGGCAGGGCACATGTCTTTGTAATTGAAAAATGAAGAAACAGAAGAATGGAGACAGGTGACATGCCCATATTTATAAATTAATAGGGTCAAACTAGGGCATAAATTAAAAATTGTAAGTTCTTTGTACCAGCGAGTTTTAATAATGATTCACTGGATGCCTGTGTGAAATATAAGTAGTCCTTGTTCCCTGTCCATAGTTAACGACCTTTCCCAAGGTATTTGGTACCATGTCAGATTATGTCTCCCACAATGCTCAGGGCTATGAGTCCATTCAGAAACATGAGGCACTGGCCTAGGGACCTGCTACCAGTGTTTTCTTATTCATACTAAAAGGAAGCAGGAGGAAGTATGTCACAAGTAGGGAAGTAGTTTGGAAACAATAAAGGAAAATTGTAGTTTAGGTGTTAATACATACACATATATAAATTTCTAATGGGAACCAATTAAGGTTTTTCACTAAAGAAAAAGAACTGCAACTACATCATTTTGGATTAAATTGTGGGAATTTAGCATTAAACAAAGTCAACTGCGCAGGTAAAAAATCTAACCCCCCCCTTTTTTTGTAAGGGGGTTGGCATTAAAGCTTACTGTTATAAAAAGCTCTAAGACTGTGTAACATTGCTCATACATAGAGTTTTTTGTCATTCTGACTTTTTATCTATAAAAGAGTTTAATCTCCTCTTCGAGGAAGAGAGCAATTAGCTCTAACCTCATTGGGTAACTACTAAGTGATACGAGGGTCTCATAACTATCTGCCTTTTTGTGTATTTTGAGGAGGCCCCATGAAACGTGATGCTAATGTGTAAGTCTTAATAGGGGACAAATGCTCTTGGAATATTATTAAATTTCTCCTCATGAAAATCTGTACCTGAGAAAGCATGGATATTCTCTGATAAATTAATTTTCTCCAAAATCTGGAACTATTCCAAGATACACGTTTTTGAGCCAATATTTTACTCAAAGAGTATTTACCTTGACTTATCCCAGTAAAGTAAATATTTCTCAATCTTCTGATTGAACATGTGTTGATATATTTTGCTTACAGTAATATGTAAGTTAAAGATAAATGCACTTATCTAACAGATATAAGGTTGGCCTTTGATAATTTGGCGATGTCAGATGCAAATACTCACTTATTGACATTTCTTCTTCTTTAGTCAAAGACTTTAGACAAACAATAAGTTTTTTTTTTAACTACTATCAGTGAAGATAGAGTAGCATGCATTCCTAAAAGGGGAACATTATAGCATTTGAGAAGAAAAATTTGAAGTTAAGGAACTTGAAAAATACTTATAAGAAGCTATTTTAGAAGTTCAAAAGGCAAGATTTGGCTACTACAGAACCAGTGGGAATAAATCTGACTGAATATGTGAGGATACAAAGAACACATCCTTCTTAGAAGGAATTGACATCCATTGTAAACTTAGGTAACAATAATGATTTGTGAATTTCTGAGTTTGTTTTTCTCCTGGTAGAGAGTACATTCCTCATATATCTGGCATAAGATAGCTTCATTTCCAGGCAAGAAGAATGCTTTCTTTTCCCCTTGGTAGTATTCAGTGTGAGTTTCACATAACTGATGCTGAATAGAACACGTCATAAAAGAATATTTTGTTTACAGAACTCTAATGGTTTTCTTTCTTATCTTTTCTCTCTTCTCTTGTAGGAGACAGGTTGTAAATAATGGTTCTCAGGGCTGCTTTCATCATGAAAGACTAAAGAATCACTATTGGATCATTTTATAGGAAAGAAATACTTCCACAGAAAAACATGCCTATAGTAATTTTGGAAATAGTCAACATCTTGGAAGAGCTGGCTTAGGACATAAAGAAACTTGAAAATAAAAAACATAATGGCCTAATCAGAAAATATTTCATTTTTGCCATAAACTACATCAAATATGTAGACATAGTACACACAGACTTGCTGTTTTTGGTTTTCAGTGCCTATAACTTATGAATAAAAGTCTGTGGAGAACATCTATCCTAAAATGTTTAAATATTTTTAGCTTGATTTAAGGTGCATTTGGTTTGAAATAGGATATGTGGTATGTAATGGAACACTGAAAGAGACATGAACAGAAATATTGATAATTAAAACATACCAGAGTTACAACATACTCATTGATCTCATTGATTTGAAAGTAATTCACTCAGCATAGTGTGTATTATCTTAACATTAATTTATGACTTCTTGCTGGTGGAGTGAAATTCACCTTAAAATAAATCACCAATGTCTACCCTGACAGCAATAGTAGGGTAAAAAAGAGGACCGAAAACTGAGCAATTTTTCTTCCATATATCTCTAGACTCTGTATCCCTGTAGATTTAAAAAGTCAAATATTTGTGCTCTGTCTGGCTAAACTAAAGTAAGTGTGGCATTGTACTGTTTATCACCCAATAATCTGTGATTAATTTTCAGAATGACCCTTTCTACTTTTCTTCATATGTGATTTGCCAAGCCAATATTAAAACCACATTTACTTGATCTTTCTCATATTTGAGTACTCAAATACTCAGGAGTTCACTGGGGTAGTCCAACGAATGATTTGAAGAAAAATGGACAAGTGGTCCTGGGGCAGGGTTTATGGGAAATGGGTGGAGGAAAGTGGTTGGGTGGGGATTTAGTTGCAGTCCTTCTTCTAGGTCTTTAGCCTTATCACATACTAGCAGGATATAATACAATTTTAGGGCTGGAATTATTCATTGTGTTGATTTTCTGGACACAACATCAACAGAGTATTAGATTTTGTGCTTTAATAATAAATTGTCAAATTTTCAGTGATATCCAAGGACTATTTGGGAATAATTATCTTGTTTCTAGGAGCCCCAAAAAGGCAATACAGAAAATGGGCAGAGAAGGATCACTCTACTATGACACTTGATTCAGCTTAATAATGGATTTAATCTTTTAGTCAGGAAATAGATAATTCATGCTCACTGCTATATAAGAATTGCTTTCAAAATACTATAATTTCTTTAAATTTTGTTTCTTCTTTTGGAGATGAATTTTATTTATTTTTTATTTATATATTTTATTTTATTTATTTTTATTTCTTTTAAATTTGTTAATTGTATTCATTTTTATTTGCTTTTCCTATTTTTAAAGTCTGAAAATTTTATTATGATAAATATATTTTTATATAGAAAAATCTAAAAAAAATACAGAAATCCATAAAGATAAAAATGAAGATGAATTAAAACTCCACAGAGATCATTGTCTATTCTTACAGGTTTGTTATTTGAAGATTATATACACATGTATTTGTTCACTCACTTATTAAATATTTATTGTTTGTCTATTATGAGGCAGATACTACCATGCTAGATAGCTACTCTGTTGAATGAAAGTGTTTTTCCATTAATAAAGTTTGCAAGTTGGAAACATAGATGATCAAAAGTAAACAAGCATGTATTTAGTATTACTACTTGTGATACTAATATAAAAGAAACAAACAATAAAGGTGCCATGATTGAGAATAACAGGGATGTGATTTAGAATAACATACTAACTTAGCTAGTATGGTTGAGGAAGGTGCTAGAGGGGAGGTAACAAAGGTGAGATTTGGAAGCAAAGACAATAGCTATGGGCTTAGCAGGAAAAACATTTCAGTTGACAGAAACAACCTATGACCTGGTTATATAAAGAAACATGAATGTTTGCCTTTGGTTCTGTTGTGCCTAGTAATAGCTATTTGATTTTCTAGACCTGAGCTTCTGAATGTGTTGCTGGTAACTTGCTAACTGGCTGGTAGGTAGGTGACAGTGTTAACGGTGTTTTAATCACTTAATCCAATTCCAGTTTATGTGAAATATGTTAATGTGAAATATGCCTATTGTCACAAAAATGAACAACATAATTCTAAAAATATTGCCAAAACAGCATAAGATCAAATCACAAAGTTTAAGGAGAAAACATGTTCTGAAGTCACCATAGCTCTTTACTTCAGCTGTTTACTGTGAATGCTCACAATATAAAAACTGCATTTTTCAATATATTAAAGCCAGTGTGTAGATATAACTGATTCTGAGGTACAAATGGAAATATCTTCTTATTGTTACATTTGTACAGGACGACGTGTACTAAAGGAAAATATGCTTTCTTAAAAGCTGAAAACCATATTTTTGTGAAGTAAATTGAGTCCAGCTTTTTCCTTGTCCTTTGTACATAAAGAGACATAGTATATCTAGTAGGTACCAGCATTCTGCATTCCTCTTTAAAATTAACCCAGAAAAGAGCAAACACTTCATGTTTCATCCTAGAGAAATCTCATAATATTCTTCATTTCATAAGAAACTGCACCTTAAAGATGTAAGGCCTACAAGGAAGGAGAGGGAAGTAAGGCAACTTGTTCGACCAGGATCAGCTGAGAGCCTGGAAAGACTCCCTAATGTGAGAAGAGGGTAAGTGGTCTACATTCTTACTGTAGATTCCCGTGATTTTAGCCAGGGGAGATCCCCCCAACCCTTGCAGGCCCTAAGACTATCATAGGCAGCTGCCTGAAGATAGTGCAATGGCAATGATCCAGAGAGGGAGCTCAGGCTGAGTCCCACAAATCCCAGAGTCTTGAGCAGCTGCAGCACAGCACCATTGTAAGAGCCCGGCTTTCATCAAACTGCTTCCTACCCTGGGTCCCAACCTGTCCTGAATCTCCACATCCCTGGATCCTCATTAACATTCTTCACCCACAGCTACTACAATAGGGCTGAGGCAGGAGCCATTGGCAGTGACCCCACCCCCTCCAGCAGAGGGACAGCCATGCATTTTTACATGCCCTAAGGAAAAAATTCAAGATTCTTTGGGGCTGAGGTACAATGAAGTGCAGGCCCTATTGCTGCCTGCCCATGGCTGCTCCCACTTAAGAAAACTTTGCCCTTCCTAGTAGCAGGGCCACAGCACAGCCACTGCTGCTTCCACCAGAAGCCTGGGATCACTTCACTCCTGCCTATCACAGCTAGTGCCTGACTGCAGGTACCACCTGGAATCCTGAAGGCAGGTCTACCTGGCCTGGGTTTGCACCCCTCAATAGCAGAACATGCCATCCAGGGCCCTGAGGATGACCCAACCAAGTTCACCACCATTGGCACCTGAGAACTCATTCTGAGATCAGATTCATACAACCTGTGTGTATCCACAGCTGACATCTACACACACACGCCACCCACAGAATTGAGATTCACCCACACAGTCTATTGCAGCCACTGACAACACCAGAGCAGACTGCTTGGGCCCCAGAGGATTATCGTACCACTGCTACTGTTCCCAGACCAAACTGAGAGTTGGGCTGCTATTTCTTGTGGCCCAATAATGAGATGCAGATAAACTGGGGAGGAAGACAGTTTTTATTTCTGTAACCAGTTACAGGGAAAAGACCTGGAAATTATCATCAGACTAACCCAAAATTACAAAGTTTTCCGAGCTCATATACCTTCTAAGTTATACGTCTATGTGTAAGCGTGCATTCGTAAAGACAAAAGTGATTAACTTCTTTTAATCTATAACTAAGGCCAGAGTCCTGAAGACCTTCTTCTGGAGCCTCAGTAAGTTTACTTAATCTAAATGGGTCCAGGTGCTGGGGTGATTACCCTTATTTTGCTTCTGCTAAATCATGGAGGTTTGGGGAGTTCCTTCAGATCTCCAATAAACTTGTTTGTGGGGGTCTGGGGAGTTTCTTCGGACCCCCAATAAAACTTCTTTAATCCTAAATGAGTCCTGTTAATAATTCCTTTGCAATTTTGTCATGCTTTATGGCCCAGGAAAGGCCTAGGAACAATTTTCAGTGGTCTTTTGTTACATTCCAGCCTTTATATAAAGACACTGGTTCAACCAGCTTTAATGTTTAACCTAACTAGTTAGTAAGTGCTGGGACAGTTGTAATGGAGGCCTGAGTTAGTGAGACCTGGCATGTCACGCTACTGCCAGTGACCATGCCACACCTACAGCCCAGAGGCTCAAGAACCTACTTACCCACTGGCCCACCACTGCCATTCCTGATGCCTGAGCAAGCCACCTGAAGAGCCAATAATTATTCTGCCTAGACCCACCAACACTGGTACAAGTATACACTGCCCTGGGGCTCAAGGAAATGCCCACTCAGCCGACCACTGCCACCAATGAGACCCAAAGAATAGCATACCTGATATGACAATCCTCAGCAAAATTTGACCATAGCCTTCACTAATAATCACATGTTAAACCACCAAGGAAATCAAAGACACCAATGATACTATTTATAACTGAGGAAATCATACAAACTACACTACTGCATGTACCCAGAATTAAAAGCCAAAGTGCACTACTCAACCAACACCTTAGATACATCTTCATGAAAATGCTTTCCCTATGAAAGCAAATTCAAAAAATTAGAAGAAGCAACTGTTAAATCCAGATGGGGAGATATTAATTTAAGGGCACAAGAAACATAAAAAAGAAAGGAAATAGGACACTTACAAAAAACGCAATATTCTTCAGTTACAGAGCCCACTTAAAAAGAAATGTTTGAAATCCAGAAAAAAACATTACTGATATTTACGAAGCTCAGTGATATACAAGAGAATACAAAAAAATATAATAAATTAGAAAAACAATTAAGGATAAAAATAAGAAATTAACAAAGAGAAAGACATCATAAAGAGAAGCAAACAGAAATTCTGGAACTGAAGTATTCATTGAATAAAATACAAAATACATTCAAAACATCCAACAACAGACTACATCAAGCAGAAGAAAGAATATCAGAACTTGACAACAGGACTTTTGAAATAACTAAGTCAGATGAACATAAAGATTAAAAAAGAGTGAGCAAAACCTACATGACATACAGGACACCAGAAAGCTATCAAATATTCACATTTGCAGTGTCCCAGAAGGCAGTGAGAAATGAAAGAGTTAGAAATTCTATTTAACAAAATAATAGATAAAAACTTCCTGAATCTAGGAAGAGAGTTAGACATCCAGATACAGGAGACTCATAGATTCCCAAATAAATGCAGTATAAAAAGGTCTTCTGCATGGCACATTATAGTAAAACTATCAAAAGTCACAAATAGAAAAAAAAAATTCTAAAAACAGAAAGAGAAAAGCATCTGGTCACTTATAAAGTAACTCCTATCAGACTAACAGTGGATTTCTAGGCAGAACATTACAGACCAAGAGAGAATGGAATTATATTTTCAAAATGCTGAAAGAAAAAAAAAACTGTCAGCCAAGAATACTATACCCAGAAACGTTATCCTTTCTCAGATAAGCAGCAGCTGAGGAAATTCATTATCACTAAACCAGACTTAAAAATATGTGCCAATCCTATACCTCAAAGTGAAAGGACAGTATCTATCATCATTAAAACACACAAAAATAAAAACCACTGGTAGAATGAACACATAAAGTAAGATAAAATACTCATAGATTACCACTACAGGAAACATCCAACTCACAATTAAAAACAGAAAGAAAGAAAGAAAGGAACAAATAATATACAAAACAACCAGAAGCTAACTAATAAAATGACAGAAATAAGCCCTCACACATCAATAATTACCTTGAATGTAAATTGATTAAATTTTCCATGTAAAGAATATAGTTTGGCAGAAAGGATTAAAAATGACCCAATTATACACTGTGTATGAGTAAGAAGCTCGTCTTATCTGTAAAGACACAGACTGAAAGTAAAGGGATGAAAAAAGATATTCCATGTAAATGGAAACAAGAAAAAAGCAGGAATAGTTATACTTATATCAGATAAAAGAGACTTTTAAATCAAAAACAGCAAGAGACAAAAAGGTTTATACATAATCACATATAATGATAAAGTGATCACTTCAGCAAGAGGATATAACAATTCTAAATATACCTGACTGACACCAGAGCATCTAGATATATAAATAAAATATTATTAGATGTGACAGGAGAGATACACTTCAATAGAATCATAGCTGTGGACTCTAACACTGTCAGCATTAGACAGATCAGTTGGATATGAAATTAACAAAGAAACATTTAGTTTATTCAATGCAATCCTTATCAGTATCTCAGCATTATTTTTCACATAAGAAAAAATAGTTCTAAAATTCATATGGAACCTCACATAAGTCCAGATAATCAAGTAATCCTAAGCAAATAGAATAAAACTGGAGGCATAACACTACCTGACTTCAAATTATAATACAAGGCTGGAGCAGGCACAACAGCATGGTACAAGTATAAAAATAGACCCTAGACAAATGGAATGGAATAGAGAATCCAGAAATAAAGTCATGTATCTGCTGCCAACTAATCTTTAACAAAAATGACAAAAACATACACTGGAAAATTTTATGCATTTCAAAATACAGTGCTGGGAGAATTGGAACGCCATATGCAGAAGAATGAAACAGAACCCCTATTTGTCACTATAAATGTAAATCAATTCAAGATAGAAAAAAGGCTTAAATATAAGATCTGAAATTACAAACATACTAGAAGAAAATCTAGGGAAGACTCTTCTGGACACTGGCCTAAGCAAAGAAGTCATAATTAAGACCTCAAAAGCACAAGCAAAAAACCCAAAAATATACAAACTAAACATAAGCTTACTTAAACTAAAAAGCTTCTGCATGGCAAAATAAATAATCAATAGAGTGAATGGATAACCTGCCTAATGGAAGAGATTATATTCAAACTATAAAGCTGACAAGAAACTAATATCCAGAATTTATGAGGAACTCAAACAACTCAACCACAAAAAATAAGAGCAAATAAACCCCAACAAATAATAAAAGGCAAATAACATGAATAGAATTTTTTCAAGAGAAGACATACAAATCATCAATGAACATATGAAAAAACACTCAACATTGCTAATCATCAGAGAAATGCAAATTAAGATCATAAAGAGATATCATCTTATACTAGTCAGAATGACCATTGTTAAAATGTCAAAATTAACATATGCTGGCAAGGATGCAGGAAAAAGGGAGCACTTATACACTAGGGGAATGTAACTTTGTACAACCTCTATAGGAAACAGTATGGAGGTTTCTCAGAGGACTACAGATAGAACTACCATTCAACCCAGCAATCCTATTATTGAGTATCTACCCAAAGGAAAACAAATCATTATATCAAAAATATATCTTCATTTATATGTTTATCACAGCACTATTTACAATAGAAAAGATAGGTAATCAACCTGAGCATCGATTAATAGGTGATTGGCTAAAGTAAACATGATATATATACACAATGGGGTAATATTCAGCCATAATAAGGAAAAATGTCTTTTGCAGCAACATGTATATAACTGGAAGCCATTATCTTAAGTGAAATAACTCAAAACAAAAAGTCAAATGCAACATGATCTCAATTGTAAGTGGGAGCTAAATAATGTGTACAAGTGGAGATAGGGCATAGAATAATAAACACTGGAGACTAGGAAGGGTGGAATGGTGGGAGGGGGTTGATGATGATAAATTACTTAATGGGTACAATGTACATTATTCAGGTAATAGACACACCAAAAACCCAGACTTCACCACTGTGCAATATATCCATGTAACCACATTGTACTAGTATCCCTTAAATTTATACAAATACACAAATAAATAAATAAAATAAACTGCATATTAGACCAATTGGAGCTAACAGACATTTACAGGACATTTAATTCAACAGCTACAGAATACACATTTTTTTCTCATCAGCACATGGGATTCTGTAGGATAGACCATTTATTAGGACACAAAACAAGTATCTCAACAAATTTTAAAAGTCAAAATCTTATAAAGTATTTTCTCAGATGATAGTGCTTTTAAAGCTCAAAGTCAATAACAAGAGAAACTTAAACTATAAATACATGGAAACTAAACAACATGCTCTTGAATGATCATTGGGTTAAGGACAAAATTAAGGAGAAAATGAAAAAAAAAATTCTTTCAACAAATGAAAATTGAAACACAACATACCAAAACCTATGGGATGTAGAAAAGAAGGAAAGTTTACAGCAATAAATGACTACATGAAAAAAAATAGTAAGATTTCAAATAATCTAACAATGTAACTCAACTAGCTAGATACACAAGAACAAACCAGTCTCAAAATTAGTAAAATAAATAATAAAGATCAGGACAAAGCTAAGCAAAATAGACACTTAAAAATATGAAAGATCAATCAAACATAAATTGGTTATTTTCAAAGGTAAACAAATGGATAAACTACTTGCTAGACTAACCAAGAAAATAGAAAGAAGGTGCAAATATACAAATTAGAAATGAAGAAGGAAACATTACAACTGATATAACTGAAATAAAAAGATAATAAAATAGTATTATGAACAACTATACACTAACAAACCAGAAAACCTAGAGGAAATGGACAAGTTTCTGGACACATAAAACCTACCAATATGGAATCAGGAAGAAATAGATAACCTGAACAGGCCAGTAATGAGTAATAACATTCAGTCAGTAATAATAAGTCTCCTAAGAAAGAAAAGTCCAGGACCAGATGTCTTCATTGCTAAATTCTACCAGATTTTCAAAGAATAACTAACATCATTTTCCTCAAACAATTCCTAACAATTGAATAGGAGGGAAGTCTCCCTACCTCATTTCACGATGCCAACATAACCCTGACACTAAAATGAGACAAGAATGCAAAAAAAAAAAAAAAGAAAAAAGAAAAAGAAGAAGAAAGAAAAAGCACTAGATGCCAATATTCCTGATGAATATAGGTGCAAAATAATTGAACAAAATAGTAGGAAACAAAACTCAACAGGACATCAAAAAAAAAAAAAATAAAAAAAACCATGATTAAGTGGGATTTATTCCAGGGATGCCAGGATGGTTCAGCATACACAAATGAATAAATGGGATACATTACATGAACAGAATGATGTACAAAGACCATATATTTATCTCAGTAGATGCAGACAAAACATTCAATAAAATTCAACATCTTCTTATCATAAAAAATCTCAACAAACTAGGTATAGAAGAACAATATCTCAATATAATAAAGGCCATATATGACAAACCCATAAGTAACATCCTACTGAATGAGGAAAAGCTGAAAGAACTTTCTCTAAGGACTAGGACAACACAAGGATGCCGCCTTTCACCACTCTTGTTCAACATAATACTGAAAGTCCTAGTAATAGAAATCAAACAGAGGAAAAAAACGTGTATCTGCATTGGAAAGAGGAAATTAAATTGTCTCTTTTAGCCAATGATATAATCTTATTTCTATAAAAATCTAAAGACTCTACCAAAAAACTATTAGATTTGTTAAGTAAATCCAGTAAAGTTGCAGAATATCAATCAACATACAAAAATCAGTAGTGTTTCTGTACATCACTGATGAATTAGCTGAGAGAAAATTCAAAAGGAAATTTCGTTTAAAATAGCTCCCAAAATTTTAAAAAAGGAATAAATTTAACCAAGGAGGTGAAATATTTCTACAAGCAAAATTATGAAACCCTGATCATAGAAAATGAAGAGGACACAAAAAATGGAAAGATACCCCATGCTCATAAATCAGAGAAATTAATATCTTTAAAATGACAATTACTACTCAAAACAATCTGAAGAGTCAATGCAATCTCTGTCAAAATACCAACATCATGTTTCACAAAAAAAGTAAAAGCCATTTTAAAATTTGCATAGAATTAATAAAGAGCCCAAGTAGCCAAAGAAATCTAGAGCAAAAAAAACAAAGCATCACACTTCCTTACCTCAAAATATATTACAAGAATATAGTAACCAAAATAGAATGTTATTGGTATAAAAACAGACACACTAACAAATGCAACAGAATAGATAATCCAGAAATAAATTCATGTGTTTACAGTGAACTGTTTTTCAACAAAGGCGCCAAGAACATCCCCTGGAGTAAGGACACCCTCTTCAGTAAATGGTGCTGGGAAAATTGCAGAATGCAGAAGAGTAAAATTGGACCCCTAACTCTGACCATATACAAAAATCAACTTAAGATGGCTTAAAGACTTAAACCTAAGAACTGAAACTATAAAACTACTAGAAGAAAACATTGTAGAAACACTTCAAGATATTGGTCTTGGCAAAGATTTTATGGCTAAGACCTCAAAAACACAGACAACAAAAACTAAAATAGATAAATTGGACCATATTAACTACAAAGGCTTCTGCACAGCAAGAAAAGAGAGTGAAGAAACAACCTGTTGAATGGGAGAAAATATTTTAAAACCTAATCATTTGAAAAGGGACTAATATGCAGAATACGCAAGATACTAAGCAACAGTAAAAAAATTAATAAGCCCAGTAAAAAATGGCCAAAGGATTTGAGTAAATATTTCTCAAAAGAAAACATATAAAAATCTTCAATATCACAAATCATCATGGAAATTCAAATGAAAACTGCAATGACATATCATTTTACTCCAGGTAGAATGACTAATAGAAAAAGACAAAAATAATAGATGTTGATGAGATGTGGAGAAAAAGGAACACATACATTGCTGGTGGGAATGTAAATTAATACATCGTCTACAGAAAACAGTATGGAAATTTCTCAAAAATCTGAAAATGAGACTAACATGTGATATGACAATCCCATTCCAGGATATTTATCCAGAGGAAAAGAAGTTAGTACATTAAAGGTGTATTTGCATTCGCATGTTTATTGCAGCACTATTCGCAATAGCAAAGATATAAAATCAACCTAAATGTCCATCAATGGATGAATGGATAAAGAAAATGTGCCATATATGCAACAGAATACTATTTGACTACAAAAATGAATGAAATGTCATTTGCAGCAATATGAATGGAACTTGAGGTCGTTATGTTAAGTGCAAAAGGCCAGGCACAGAAAGACAAATATCACATATTTTCCGTCATATGTGGAAGTCAAAAACATTCTTTTTGTCAGATGTGGTGGCATGCACCTATAGTCACAGCTACTCATGAGGCTGAGGAAGGGGGATTTCTTGAGCCCAGGCATTTGAGGCCAATCTGGGCAACAAAACAAGACCTGGTTTCTAAATTAAAACAAACAAACAGAAATAATGATGGTCTTACAGAGGTAGAGAGTGGAATAGTAGAATGTTAATTACCAGGTGCTGGAAAGAGTGAAGAGGGTGAGATGAAAATAGATCAGTTAACTGGTACAAACAGATAGTTAGATAGAAGTTCTAGTGTTCAATAGCACAGTAGAGTCACTATAGTTAAAAATAATTTATAGTTGTATCAGAATGGTTGGAATTTGTGAAATATTCTCAACACAAAGAAATGATAAATGTTTGAGATGACACATATCTTGAATACCCTGATTTCTTCATTCTACATTGTATGCATATATAGAAATAACACATGTACCTCATAAATATGTACAATTATTATGTGTCAATATAAAATAATTTTAAAAAGAAAAGAAAAAGAAAACAGACATCTTCACAGTACTGCCTTTGAGGGATAAAACTGAGTTAAAATTCTTTAGGGTGATGAGACTATGATTCTGTCAAGGAGTAGGGAGAGAACTAGGATGTGGATGGAACGATTTATGATATTCATTCAAAAACTTTGAGCCATTCCTTGCCTATACTCTGAAATATGTGGAGCCTCTCATTTAGAGGAAAGCATTTCCTTCACTGAGTCAAGCTAAGTATGTTACTAAAACATTACCCAGATCTCTTCCTACAAAAAATGCATATCAACTAAAAAGGTGAAATGAGATGATCTCCAAGGTCTCTTCCAGCTTTAGCATGTGAATTTGATGATAAGGGAGATATTGTGTTTTTAATAAACAAAAATTAGGAATTTTTTATTACAATAATGTAAAGCCTAAATTCCTTAAGGTCTTGGGAAGTTTTCCAAAGTGACATGACAATTAAGTCAATTGAAAGCCAGAATTCCAGATGCTTCACAGGGGAAACGCTGTGTGAAGGCATCCACAGTAAATGTTTAAGCTTCAGCTTATGAGGTGGTTTATTCAGCATAAAAATTTTCTGTGGGTTAGAGCAATTGCTGTTTTAGTGCTTCAAATCAAACACACTCTGAGGTTTAGAGATGAAAAATAAATATTTGCAAACAGTGGCTGAATCAGGGAGACTGTTCACTCTGGTTCTCTTTGAGGATTTTCAAATCTTCTATTTTATTACTATTTCTGAATTTACCAATAAAAACAGTCTCCTTGGCCACCAAGAAGGGATGTTAGAAGGAGCTATTATCCAGTTTCATGAATGTTAACAGAAGACATGTAAAGCCTAAGAGGGTCCTTCAAAGGAGCAACATCTTAACAAGTACGCTCCCTTTGCAATTGACTGTCAATTATCAGAAAGACTATCGTACCAATGCCTTTTAGAAAAGGAATATTGAGTAACAGAGACATTTCTTACAATTCTTACTAAACTTTAAACTTGATTTAAATATTATATAAGATATACTCCCTAGGATAGTTAAATAATTAAAATATATAACTTAGTTGTAGATTTTTATGGCATGGTAATGCTTTTAGAACAGATTAGACCAACATAAAGACTTCCTCATTTATTTTACACATTTTGAGCTAAATATACATATGCCTCAAAACTCATGTTTATTCTTTTAGATAGACTAATTCATGGTGCTTTTTGTTTTGACTGTCACTCCTTTTTTTTTTTTTCAGTGTATTAAAGGATAAGGGCACCCATAAAGGAAAAATGGGAGCTATATAGAAAATAATTTGAAATTGGTAATTTTACCTCACATAGTATATGTGAAGTAGGTTGGTGGGGGAGCAGAAAAGAGAAAGATCGACCAGTTTACCACGTAGTGTTGAAGAGCTTAAAATTGTGACTGTGACATTCTCTTTTTTTAAACGACACTTTGGTTAGAGCAAATCTTGACTGTCTGAAATACTTATATTTCTGAATTTAAAATATGAATTATTCCTGAGGAATGGAATAAGCCCAACATGAAGGCAGATATTTCTTTTGGTGTTAGGACTCCAAATGACTTTCAGATCATATTATTAAAAGTTCTGTTTGCTCAGTATCTGTATCAAAGAGTATCAAATGCAGAATACGAATAATTCTTGTGGAAGGAGACCTCAGAGAACTTTACCCCAGCCACTGATTTTCAATTTGTGTATGCGTTAGATGTGAATAGTCTGTCCAGGCCTCAGTGGTGTGGTGGGGAGGGACGGGCATGGCAGGTGTTTATACTACTTTATTCCACGTATTAGTCTGAGTTCTCCAGACAAACAGAACAATTCTGTTTATATACAAACACACACACACACACACACACACACACACACACACACTCATACTCACAGAGGCTGAGAAGTCCTAAGATATGTAGTCTGCAAGCTGGTGATGCAGGAGAACTGATGGTATAAATTCCAGTCTTGGTCTGAGTCTAAAAGCAGGAGAAAAAACCAATGTCCCAGCTCAAAGACAGTCAGACAAAGAGACCATATTCTCTCTTACTCAATCTTTTATTCCATTCAGGCCTTTCATGGATTTTATGAAACCTATCACATTAGTTCCATGAATCAATTTGTATAAATAAGCTAGTCCTTTACCTCAAAGATCTGCTAGGCTTTGAAAGGAGGGGAGATAATTATTTTCTTCAGAAATTATCCACTCTTGGGCAGTTCTTTGTCGCAGCATGAGAATAAACTAATATATTAAATAGTTACCAGTAGAGTGGAGTGCTGCCATAAGGATACCTGAAACGTGGAAGTAACTTTGCTCTAACCAAAGTGTCATTTTGCAGGGCTGGGGAGGCCTCAGGAAACTTACAATCTTGGCAGAAGAGGAAGCAAACTTACCCTTCTTCATATGGTGGCAGGAGAGACACTGAGTGCCAGCAGGGGAAATGCCATTTGCCTATAAAAACAACAGATCTCTTGAGAACTTAATCTCATGAGACCAGCATTGGGGAAACTGCAACCATGATTCAATTACCTCCCACCGGGTCCCTCCCAGCACTTGTGGGGATTATGGGATTACAATTGAAAATGAGATTTGAATGGGGACACAAGGCCAAACCATATCACCATTAATGTTATGTTAATCAGCAATTTGTTCTTGATGTTGCTGAAGAGCATCTAATCATACAGATGTTTATCTCTTGACTTCTGGATGGACACTTTTTCTAGGTTTTGAATCTTATAAAGAAAGCTACTATGAACATTCTATTTCAAGTCTTATATAAACATACATTTCTTTTCAGTAAGTACATAGGAGTGAAATTGAAGGATCACATGGTTATTTTATATGTAAATATCACAACAGCACTCAAATTGCCTTCCAAATTATCAATACCATTTTGCATTCCCAATAAAAGTTTATGAGGGTTCCAGTTGCTCCAAATCCTTAGCAAAAGTTGGTTTTGTGTTTTTTTATTTGCTGTTCTAGTGGATGTCTAGTGGTATCTCATTGTGTTTTAACTAACATTCCCTTGATATATGTTGCACATGTTTTCATTTGCCAATGAAATCCAGTTTACCAAATATTTCTTTTAGAGCTCATGCTTTCTTTGTGTTATGTGTGAAGTCAGCTTGAATGAACTCTTACCTGCCACCTTGAGCTAGTAAATTTGCGGTTTTCTATGGGGAACATTTTTGAGGGAAAAAAAAGCCACAAATTCACAGTTCTTGACTGTCACACTAGCAGTTTCTTGAGTAAAACTTTCTCCTAATTTTGTGTGCTTTTGGATACTTTCTACTACTTTTAAATTGTTGTTTTTTAAATTTAATCTAGCTTTTGTAAACATTTATTGAGTTTACAATGTAGTTCCATGAATCAATTGGTGTGAATAGGCTAGTCCTTGACGTCAAAGAACTGCTAGGCTTCGAAAGGAGGGGAGATAATTATAGAATTACATTTTATTTGTGTCTAAGCAAAAGAAGACACAAAATAATTTTTATGGGGAATAGCAAGTAGGTATTATAGAGAAAAAACTGAATATTTTCTTTCTTTAGTTAATATCTTGTCCATATTGGGTTGGTGCAAACGTAATTGTGGTTTTTGCTATTACTTTTAATGGCATTAAAGTTTTAATTAAGCTTAATGGCCATTACTTTTAATGGCAAGAACCACAATTAAATTTATACCAACCTAATATTATAATATCCTTTACATATTGGGCCAAGAACCACAATTAAATTTGTACCAACCTAATATTATAATATCCTTTACATATTGGGTCATTATATAAAAGTAAGAAATAGCATTGTCACTAAATGCACCTAAGTTTTAGGTGTAATGGGAAGCATGTTTCCATCCTTCCCCTTCACTGTAATGACCTCCAACCTACACACAAATACACACCCCACACTTTGTCCTAGTCTTCTTGTAACATCACATCATGATATTTTAGGTGTGTAGCAATTCCCACAGCACAAGAAATATGGCTGTACATAAAAATATATGAATAACCATCACAATTTGTTGGCTCAGTTTGTTGGGCAACTAAATACAAAATAACACTTTCTTCCCCTAGGGAGAATATTTGAAAAATAGAAGGAAAAAAAAACCTGTGAGTGCCTTCTCACAGCTGTGGGGACCGGTCCCTACCATCCTCATCAAATTGGCCATCCTCCCACTACCATCATTATTTTTGTTACACCATCCTTGTTCAAATAGTAAAAGGGCCATGGCCCTCTACATAATCTCTGAACTTATGCCACATAAATGTAGAATAGGATGCCCTTCTAGAGATTAAATTAGTAATTTCCTTTTATTCCATAAAATAGGTTAGCAGGTGCCTATGGACTGAAAAAGAAGACTTGTCTTATTCTAGGAAAGTTCACAAAAGTGATATCCTTTAAATACACAAGAATAGGGCAACTAGACACTTTCTCAAGTGTTTCAAGAATAAAGAATATCTTTAGAAGCAATTTACAAATAGTATTTTTTACAGCTGAGATCACAGAGGAGTTAATGACCAGGTCAGTTTGTAGAGGGGCAAAACAAGCCACAGTGGGATATGAGGAACATCAAATTTTACATTCTGGGCATAGTAGTCACTCTCATGATTGTTCAGCACGTGAATCTTTCAGTATGGACTACAGGGTGTCTCCACAAGAGTGACCCTCAGGCCTTACTTTCAGTTCAATTTTCTTTACTGTTAAATATGCATTTGTCATATTTCAATATAATCTTTTGTGACTGATTCTTCTCTTTCCTTTTTATAATACATATTTAATATTCTAGAAAACTGCATACAAATTGCTAGCTTTCCTTCAAACTGGTATGTGTAATATTATCTGTAACAATTTTGATGGAACAATGCCATAGTGAGAAAGAAGTGTTTTAATGAAGTTTAACTAGAACAAATAAACAGGACTTTTGGAAGACATAACCTCTTTCTTCTGTGGTTAAAGAAACATATCATAAAGTCCACCCTGTAGCTTGGCAGTGAAAGTCTCAAATGTAAAAAACCCTAAGTATTTTCATGCAGAACAAATGACTACTTTATTGACAGGTGTTAAAAAAAGAAAAGAGAAAAAACCAAACTCTAGTTCTTTCTATATTTATAGAGCAGATAATTGTTTGTTACAATACTAATAATGTCCATAACAATATTCAAGAAATTTGATCACTTATGATATGCTACTTAATGTTCTAAGCATTTATAGATGTTATAATACACACAAATATTAACCCTCACAATAACCCTGGGAGGTACGTATGACTTGATGTGTAGAAATAATTTATCTTGCATTTCTTGGTGAATTGGGTAATTACTTTTCAACTTAATGTCATGATTATTTTCTTTTTCTAGTATTAAAAAATTCCTCCATATGTAATACATATATATATTTTAAAGATAATTTACCATACTTTACATCTATGCAGTCCTGGGTGAATTTACTATTACATATATAAAATAAGTATAAAATAAATAAAATTTTCAACTCCTTTGAAAAATTCTAAAATGCTCATACCGCCATTCATACAGAGCTGTCAGTACAGTTGCAAATAAACTTTTTATTAAATGATAAGTTAAATGCTTTGAAAGGTGAGTGTTATTACTTATGAACAGCTTGCATAGCTTGGTCTAAGACTGGGAAAAAATAAGTGAATATTCTGTTTGAATTACCTTCACTTATTCTAAATTTTTTTGCCATGACACAATAATTTGACATGATGACAATTTGGGGGACATGTCTTTTGAAAGCTTCTGTTATCTGTGAGCTTCCTAAAGAGCATTGCTTGGCATTATTTCACATCTTGACATATATACTTGTCAAATTACATAGCTGTTTTCTAGCAGTGGGCCAGTCCCTGAGATCACAAGCCACATAATTTGTTCATTCACTTTACAAACATTTATTGAACACCTGGTGTATTCTGGATAGATTCCTCAATGAGCTCATAACCGTATAAATAAAAAATTCAATATGGTGGAAAAAAGCTATAAAATTGGTAAAGAAAAGTCACATCTTCAGTGGGGTTAGAATATAAAGTCAACACATAAGTCAAAAAATTTTATGTAAACAAAATTATCTTTAAAAACGCAACAGAAGGTGTTAGGTTGGTAACTTACGTACCTTTTTGCAATGAATTTAAACAACTAGCCTCCTTTTCCTCAAGCATTTGGAACAGATAGTTGGTTTTTTTTTTTTCAGTTGAGCATCAGGTGAAGTTAATTTGTATCCACTGCCAGATTTTATGAAATATGCCCATTTAAAAATAGCACCACATTCAGCAATGCAGAATGTCCAACCTGTAAGCAATATGTAGGTTCTGAGACCCACTGAAGGAGAACAGATTCGGGTTTTACATGTTTTTGTCACTGTGTGGCTGACACTTGTAGAACAGAACGATAGGTGGCTCACTTACTTGCACTATTTAAATTCTTTCCCTCTCTTGATTGCATGCATATAACTGAGTTTAGACAGGTTAACTAAGTGTATAATCGATCCTCAAAGCATGCACAAGATGTTATTAAAAATTCATACTGGAAACGTCTCTTAAGGTTCTGAGGCAGATGTGGTACTTGATCTGCATTTTAAGGATAAACAGAAATTTAGTAATTTACCAATGTAAAGAAAAGAAATCCCAGGGAACAAATAGCATGAGCAAAATCAAGAAAAAGTGAGAGCCTCTAATACATTAATGAAACTGTAAGTAGTTCTTTATGGCAAGAGCATGCAGCCAGAGTGATACAAAGATGCCAGATCCTCAGGAAGTTTCTTCTTTGGAGAAATCAGAGATTCTTTTAGCAGTGATATGAAGAATAATTGATGGGAAGACAAGAATAAAATAAGGGACATCAAGACATTAGGTGGCAATAACTGAGGAAAGAGGAGGACTCCAGCAATTCACTCCAGGACATCTGCCTCCTAGTCCTAGAATGGAGGCCAGACTCCAACCATAGTGTTCTTTATACTTCACCACACTGCCTCCTTATTACTTTTCCCTTTACATCAACCTCAGTTCCTCCTGTTGAAGAATCATGTATTTTTTTTTTTTTCTCAGCTAATTCCTATGGACACTCTTTAGCCATTCTGAGGTTACAAGAAGGAAGATCGATTCTCCTTGCTATTGCTTATCTATTGCTGCCTTCTCAAAGCCTGTTAGGATCAGTTATTTTAGGTCACTACATCACAATCCTCATTGTGTATAAGCATAATCTAAACTTGAGGATTATTCATTTTTTTAACTACATATTATTATATTAACTTCGTATATTTTACATTTTAAATATATTTTAGTCGACATATCATTAGCTCTCAGAAAACAATGAACATGACTCTATCTTCATGAACATATTTTGTTATGACCAAAAAGTGGAATTTTAATTTAGGTATTTTATTGTTTAAAAAAGGTTCTAAGGTAATATATGCAAGTCTTCATTTTGCTGTCTTTGCCAGTTCTGGATATATTGTGCCAATCCAGTAGGAAAATGTGTCTTTCTTAAATTTGTATTATTTTATTATGATAATGATTATATGTTTTCATGTTTATTGCTTTTGGTTTTCTTCTTTAACAATAACATAATCATGTCTTCAGCCATTTTTGTTGGAATATTTATCTTTTTCTCACTGAGTTGCAACAAGACCTTATTCAAAATAAATGACCATTATCCTTAATATTTGCTTTAATTATTTAATTCAAACATCATTTGCCTTCAAATTTGGTTTATATTGTTTTGAGATACAGGGGGTTCGTGATTTTTTATGTAATTTATTTATTATTTTCCCTTTCTATTTCTACTATTTGTTATGCCTTTGGCCCGCTGAACATTTTACAAGTCTTGAAAAACAGTTATTTGTTTCTTTCGTTGTTTTGCATTTTACCTTTAATGCTTTTCATCCATTTGGAATGGATTTTAGCCTATGGAGTGTAGTAGAAATGTAACTTTT
This sequence comes from Macaca mulatta, assembly GCF_049350105.2. NCBI lineage: Eukaryota > Metazoa > Chordata > Mammalia > Primates > Cercopithecidae > Macaca > Macaca mulatta. The sequence continues at coordinate 104,406,329 of NC_133409.1, forward strand.
TTTTTTTTTTTTTTTTACACTGGTTTCGACAGACACAGATATGCACTGTTAGTGTCTGTCTTACAGAGAGGATTCACTGCTCAGCGGGGAGGAGTGTGGTTAGCTGACAGCCTCCAGCAGTTAGCTCCTCCAGAGTTCACCTCCGCTTTCAAGCCAAGGTCACACTCTTTCTGGGATGGCCCCTGGCCAATGAGGAGCAGGACAGTTGTTTAAGTGCTTGGCTTTTTCCACTCAATAGAGACTCTTCTAAGGAGCAGCCTGTGCTCCATCGCTCCCCTCTGGGCTGGCAGAAACCAGTCATGTCTCTGTCATGGCCTGACAACTTCTTCTGCCAAATCCTACTTCCTACTTTTGCCTTCCAAAGTGTTACTCCTCAATAAATTTTGTGCTCCTGAATCTATCACAATTCTATTTCCCAGAAAATCCAATTGATCAACACTCTGGTTAACAAATTATTTCCAGTTAGAAAGTTTAATATATTCAGTTTTCCTCTTGCGTGTTGTATTCCACAGCACTGATCTTTTGATGTATTCTTTTGCAAGTTTCACAGTTTAAAATACTAAATAATTACTCAATTAACATAATAAATGCATACTTATATACATGTATATGAATGTATCTGTGTGTATGTCTACACCCCCCAACACACACACATCTATATATAGATGTGAGAGAGTCTGGTCTTTGCAAGCTTCTTTATGAATATTTTCCTATATTGCCCAAGGAACAACACAGAAAATACTTTTACTGAAGAAAAGCTCACTTAAGTTCAAAACAATTTTTGAACTTTTGCTTTCTCTATGCAGACAAATGCATGTCTTCTCTCCTCATCTTCTATTTGGTCTTAGTAAAATGTGTATTTATTGTTGAATTCATTTGTAAATCATTTATAGTGTTTATGGCAATGAAATTTTTTGAATGGTGAGTTATTATCATGAGAAAACACTGATTTTGAATATTAAGTTCTAAGATCATCTTTGTGAGAGTGTAAGTGTCCAGGAAATTATCCATTTCTTCTAGATTTTCTAGTTTATTTGCATAGAGGTGTTTATAGTATTCTCTGATGGTAGTTTGTATTTCTGTGGGGTCGGTGGTGATATCCCCTTTATCATTTTTTATTGCGTCTATTTGATTCTTCTCTCTTTTCTTCTTTATTAGTCTTGCTAGCGGTCTGTCAATTTTGTTGATCTTTTCAAAAAACCAACTCCTGCATTCATTGATTTTTTGGAGGGTTTTTTGTGTCTCTATCTCCTTCAGTTCTGCTCTGATCTTAGTTATTTCTTGCCTTCTGCTAGCTTTTGAATGTGTTTGCTCTTGCTTCTCTAGTTCTTTTAATTGTGATGTTAGAGTGTCAATTTTAGATCTTTCCAGCTTTCTCTTGTGGGCATTTAGTGCTATAAATTTCCCTCTCCACACTGCTTTAAATGTGTCCCAGAGATTCTGGTATGTTGTATCTTTGTTCTCATTGGTTTCAAAGAACATCTTTATTTCTGCCTTCATTTCGTTATGTACCCAGTAGTCATTCAGGAGCAGGTTGTTCAGTTTCCATGTAGTTGAGCGGTTTTGATTGAGTTTCTTAGTCCTGAGTTCTAGTTTGATTGCACTGTGGTCTGAGAGACAGTTTGTTATAATTTCTGTTCTTGTGCATTTGCTGAGGAGTGCTTTACTTCCAATTATGTGGTCAATTTTGGAATAAGTGTGATGTGGTGCTGAGAAGAATGTATATTCTGTTGATTTGGGGTGGAGAGTTCTATAGATATCTATTAGGTCTGCTTGCTGCAGAGATGAGTTCAATTCCTGGATATCCTTGTTAACTTTCTGTCTCGTTGATCTGTCTAATGTTGACAGTGGAGTGATGAAGTCTCCCACTATTATTGTATGGGAGTCTAAGTCTCTTTGTAAGTCTCTAAGGACGTGCTTTATGAATCTGGGTGCTCCTGTATTGGGTGCATATATATTTAGGATAGTTAGCTCTTCCTGTTGAATTGATCCCTTTACCATTATGTAATGGCTTTGTCTCTTTTGATCTTTGATGGTTTAAAGTCTGTTTTATCAGAGACTAGTATTGCAACCCCTGCTTTTTTTTGTTCTCCATTTGCTTGGTAGATCTTCCTCCATGCTGGGAAAATTGGCTAGCCAAAAGTAGAAAGCAGAAACTGGATCCTTTCCTTACTCCTTATATGAAAATTAATTCAAGATGGATTAGAGACTTAAATGTTAGACCTAATACCATAAAAATCCTAGAAGAAAGCCTAGGTAGTACCATTCAGGACATAGGCATGGGCAAAGACTTCATGTCTAAAACACCAAAAGCAATGGCAGCAAAAGCCAAAATTGACAAATGGGATCTCCTTAAACTAAAGAGCTTCTATACAGCAAAAGAAACTACCATCAGAGTGAACAGGCAACCTACAGAATGGGAGCAAATTTTTGCAATCTACTCATCTGACAAAGGGCTAATATCCAGAACCTACAAAGAACTCAAACAAATTTACCAAAAAAAAACAAACAACCCCATCAAAAAGTGGGCAAAGGATAGGAACAGACATTTCTCAAAAGAAGACATTCATACAGCCAACAGACACATGAAAAAATGCTCATCATCACTGGCCATCAGAGAAATGCAAATCAAAACCACAATGAGATACCATCTCAAACCAGTTAGAATGGCGATCATTAAAAAGTCAGGAAACAACAGGTGTTGGAGAGGATGTGGAGAAATAGGAACACTTTTACACTGTTGGTGGGATTGTAAACTAGTTCAACCATTATGGAGAACAGTATGGCGATTCCTCAAGGATCTAGAACTAGAGGTACCATATGACCCAGCCATCCCATTACTGGGTATATACCCAAAGGATTATAAATCATGCTGCTATAAAGGCACATGCACATGTATGTTTATTGCGGCACTATTCACAATAGCAAAGACTTGGAATCAACCCAAATGTCCATCAGTGACAGACTGGATTAAGAAAATGTGGCACATATACACCATGGAATACTATGCAGCCATCAAAAAGGATGAGTTTGTGTCCTTTGTAGGGACATAGATGCAGCTGGAAACCATCATTCTCAGCAAACTATCACAAGAACAGAAAACCAAACACCGCATGTTCTCACTCATAGGTGGGAACTGAACAATGAGATCACTTGGACTCGGGAAGGGGAACATCACACACCGGGGCCTATCATGGGGAGGGGGGAGGGGGGAGGGATTGCATTGGGAGTTATACCTGATGTAAATGACGAGTTGATGGGTGCTGACGAGTTGATGGGGCAGCACACCAACATGGCACAATTATATATATGTAACAAACCTGCACGTTATGCACATGTACCCTAGAACTTAAAGTATAATAATAATAATAAATAAATTTTTTAAAAAAAGATCATCTTTGTGGCTACTTTCTAGAGAATTCTAATAGTTTTTGGTTGATTTTCTTAGGCTTTCAATGTAATGAAAGTATTATATGCAAATGGTATAAATTAAGGAAGTTAATGAGGGAAGGCAACAACCTTTATGCAGCCTCTTGAGAACAGGACTACAACTGGTAACAGCGATGCCATGCCCATGAAGAGGTGAGCTGTGAGACTGTTGGGACTGTAGGCAATATGGATTAGCACAGCTGTGTTCAGACTGAACAGTCTGGCAATGGGAGCAGAGGTGGGAGTGGGAGAAACATCACAGATGGCTTTGAAGCAGTGAAAAGGTGACAGGCACAGTTAGAGGGACAGAATTTAAGGATATATATGGAATAGAATAAGACAGAAGCATAGACAAAATATTATTTATTTATTTTTTAAAAGATAAACTCTCATTGTGTTTTGAGAGACCTAAGAGAGGAGTTGGACCGAGATGCTGCTATTTGGCAAGTGGAACAATTGGTTCAGCAAGTCCTGATTGTGGCCTGCAAGACGACACATCATCTGGCATCCGGCTCTCTCTTACACTATATTCACTATCACTCTTCGCACTCATTCCCCAAGAGCTCATGCTGTTCCTTTGTCTGAATTGCTTGTTCCTGGATAATCCCGTGGTACACTGTCTCCTCAGATGTCACTGCTTCTGCAAATCACACCCTCAGCATCTCCTCTAAAATAGGAATCTCATTGTTTTCTACCCTTCATTCTATTTTATTTATTTATAACTTAGTAAAACTAGATATTATGTTACTTTTTGTTTATTTGCCAACTTTCTCACTAGAAGGCAAGTTCAAAAAGTTCAAGGATGTTTTCTTATTCATTGCTATATCTCTAGCACCACAGCATGGTATTATACTTAGTTATATTTGCTGAATAAGCAAATGTAGATGCACATGATTGAACTGATCTAGAGGGCGCTACAGTTGTTCTGTTATCCTAAAACGTCCTTTTGCTTAATAAGAATGCTATTCAATATTAGCAAATACTATTTTGTAATCTTGCACAATGATTTGCTGGCTTATTCTTTTGATGTCTTTTATAGGATAAATTGTGTTAATATGTTCTCAAATGTTAAATAAGCAATGATTTTATAGAAAAAAATTATGCATGGTAACTGCTATGGTTAGAATGTGTTCTCCAAATGTCTTGTGTTATAAACTTAATTGCCGAATTTATTTGTTGATTGGAGGTAGGGCCTTTGGGAGGTAGTTAAGATTACATAAAGTAATCATGGTGGGACCCCCATTGTGGGACTGGTGGCTTTATAAGGAGAGGAGAAATCTGAGCGGACAATCATGGTTTTGTCCCCTTGCGACATAAGGCCCTTGGCTGCCATGTTATGATACAGCAATGAGGCCCTTACCAGGTGCCAGTATCAGGTGCTAGGACTTCCCAGTCTCCAGCACTGTAAGAAATAAATTTGTATGTTACCAAGTCTATGGTATCTTGTTATAACAACAGAAAATGAACTAAAACAGTCACACTATGTTAACTTTAAAAATACCATTTTGAGTCTAATTTTACCAGTAATTTATTTTATTTAGAATTTTCTCATTTATATTCATAAGCATATTTGTTTGTAATTTAAATATTATTCTTTTTTTATTGATATCAGGGTTATTCTAGCTTCAAAATGTATTACAAGGCTTTCTGTCTCATTTAATGTTTTTAAAATAGGTTTTTAAAAATTTTACTTAAAGCATACAAGTGCACAGACACAAATTTAAATTTTAAGAAAGAGCTTTTAATAAAATCTAGCCGTGTCCTTATCCACCCTTCTTCACTCTGAGTCTTGTTCTCCAGAGGTATTCCCTTTTATCTATGTCTGTTCTATACTTTCTGGAAATTTCCCTCATTTTTCTTAATACTGTTTCTTCATTTATTAACTTAGATATTATCTATTGACTTGCTGAGTACGTCGCCACATTCACTGCCTTCTACCTACCAGCACCCCATATTCTCAATGTAGCTGTAGCCCATGTTTTATTCTAGAGAAACTATGTATTTTATCCCATGAATTCACATCTCTATTTATTTTTCCATCAGCTGTGTATAGGATCTGTAAGTCGCCACTCTTATACAACAGACGTTAGCACTTATATCATTCTCGTTTCCTCTCCCCATTTTCCCTACCTACCAGTCTCTAGGTGTCTTTCCATTAATTTTATTTTTGTTCAAGTTATGTGTGCACAAAGTTTAAAGTCAAGTAGTTTTATGATGTTCTTTATGCAAACTAGCAGTTCACTGCTTACCTCCCTTTTAATTTCACATTTTGTAAGCTACTGCTTTTAACTCTCTTGTCTAATTCTTTTGTTATTTATGTAAAGAATCTCTGAATAACATCTTCAGCTTGCTGATTCATGATGTTTTTCCAGTTTTACTTTCCAAAAATGATAAAAGAGACTGAGCTTCTTTTCATCCTGCTCATACATCATAGAACATGAGCCCTTTATCTTTCCAATATTGTAAGATTAATATTCATTTACTTTATTTTTCTATATAAACACTTTCACTACAAAGCCATGCAGAAATTAACATTACATATCCTTTACAAAACACTGTTTCTCTGTAGTTATTAATCGTGTGGACTTTTTTTGTTTATTTAATTTTCCAAATATACATACTTACTAGTTAGACTCCAAATTATCCATATGTTTTCTAAATTTTCTCTCAATAGATTCAGATGTATAAAGCATTCCATGAGTTTTAATTTCTTAAAGGGATTCTTTTCTGAGATTTTGTCTTCCTTTAATCTGTAATCTTCTTTCTCTAGATCTGATCATTTTCTTTGACACTCTCGTATAATACAGATCGAGTCTTTTGTATTCATATCTTCATTTTCCTTAGTAGACTTCCTTAATTTTGGGGAGCACATACTCCAATACCTTCATGAGAAATTTGCATGGGAGGTACATTTTTTGAAATTTCAAACATTCTGTGTACAACCAAATAATTCCAAAGTTACAGAAAATTGCAAGGACAAGAAAAGTACAAAGAACATTTTTATACTCTCTATCCAGAATTATCTGTTGTTACCATTACTATTTTGATTTGTTATTCTCTCTCTCTCTCTCTCTCTGTGTGTGTGTGTGTGTATTTGTGTGTACAGCTGTTCCCCGATATCCATGGGGAATTGGTTCCAGAATCTCCTGCAGATAACCAAATCAATGAAGCCCAAGATCCTTATATAAAATGGTGTGGTATCTGCATATCACCTGTACATATCCTCTGGTATACTTTAAATCATCTATAGGTAACATAACAACTAATACAATGTAAATGGAATGAAAATAGTTGTTGTACTGTATTTTGTAGGAAATAATAACAAGAAAAATAGGTGCATGTTCAGTATTAATGTAAGCATCCTTTTTTATATTTTTGATCAGTTGTTGGTTAAATTCATGAATGCAGAACCAACAGATTCAGAAGGCTGTGTGTGTGTATACAGACACAGACACACACACACACACACACACACACACAGATGCAATATAGCTCTTTGCCCCTAAATATTTTAGCATATGTGTCTTAAGAATTACATATTCTTGAAGTACAGCTATCAACTTCAGTAAATTTATCATTGATACAAAGCATTTATTGAATCTGCCATCTGAATTCCAGTTTTATCAATTGTTAGCATTTCTCCCATCCTGTATAGGTAATCTGAGAGAAACTGATTTTGAGAATAGTTTTTTTTTTTTTTTTTTGTCTAGTTTCCTCCAAACTACTGCCCTATCCTCCACTATACTTTTTTTAGTTTTTGTCTCTCAGTCTTTCCTTTCCATGTTGCTAGATTTCTTCAAATATCTGGTCATTGTGGATTACTCATTAAAATTTAGGAATAAAACAACAGAGAGGCTGACTGGGAGGCTAGCGTATCTGGGTGGGTTGTCAGCTGACAGCAACTGCTTCAGCGTGGGCAGGCAGCACTTGCTTCATTAAACTGGATGTTTCCCAAGTGCTAGAACAAAGAAGGCTTTAGAGCATGAAGATCTATCCTACTTGCCTGATTTCTCTCCAAACAGTTCTCTGTTCTCTCTCTCTCTCTCTCTCTCTCTCTCTCTCTCTCTCTCTCTCTCCCCCTCCCTCCCTCCCCACACCCCCTCTCTCCCTCCCCTTCTCCCACCGTCCCTCCCTCCATTTCTCCCACCCTCTCTCCTTCTCTCCCTCTTTCCCTCTGTCTATTCTCATTCTTTCCTTCAGAAACTTTCTTTTTAGTTTAATTCCTGGCTGCCGGCTTTTCTATTGTGTAGAGGTGATGAAAATGGAAGAAGGATGAGAGGAATCAACCTGTGCGTAGTTTGAATTTCAATTAGTCATGTTATAAATAGCTCCACTTCCTCTGCTCTTGTCATAGATCAGGTTTTACCTGTTGAGCTCTTCCAGGTGGCCTGGCCTGACTTTATCTCTTGCACCAGCTACCAGTTTACCAACATTGCATCACTGCCAACACACAATTTACCTTTTGCCTTTTAGAGATGGGTTCTAGAAATGTAGTGCTGTCTGCTTTTAGCCTCCCTCTAATTTGATGTGTAGTTTTCAGTATACACTTTCTGCATACCTTTATTACCATTTAATTTAGTCTCTGAATGAAGAATAAGTTAACATATATATTCAGTTTTATATCATGACCTGGAAATGGAACAATTATAGCCTGGGGACAATTTGTTCTCTAAAATTTGAAAGAAATTTGGAAGCAATACAGGGTAGCAGTGAGAAGTGAGATGATTTATAGAGAGACTAAGTGAAATTTGGAAGGAGGAAACAGATACTTGGATCTACTTGAGGGTGGAGGGTGGGATGAGGGAGAGTATCAGAGAAGATAACTATTGAGTACTGGGCTTAATGCCTGGGTGATGAAATAATCTGTACATTGAATCCCCGTATCGTGAGTCTATCTATGTAATAAACCTTCACCTGTACCTTCGAACCTAAAATAAAGTTTTTTTAAAAAAAGAAAATTTAAATAAACTAATAAATACATATATTTATTACCAATTTAAGAAATAAAGACTTCTGTAGACAAAAGAATAAAAAGAAATTTTGAATGTGTAAGAAATGATTTTTTACCCAGCCATTCTTAAAACTATACAGGCCTGTGCCATTATTTTGGGGAAAGTATTGACAATATTTTTAGTTCTTTGATATTCAGAGGGTTTTATCTTTTCTTGAGCCAAAGTTAGTGATTTACATTTTAGTTGAGAGTTCATCAATTGTTTTGATACTTCCAATGTTCCATAAGAGAGCCATTATAATATACTTTTAAACTCTGTGAATATCTTTATATCTGTAGTCATATCATCTTGTCCATTCCTAATAACATGTATAAAATCTTTTTCTAATTTTTGCTAATAACTAAGTATTGTTTTATCAATTGTTCCACTTTTGCATTTTTAAACTGAACTCTGTGCATCTCAGTTTCCTCATCTATAAAATAAAATAATATTATTAATAGTATCTGTTTCATTGGGTAGTAAGGAGGATTAAGTGAAATTCTTCATGCAAAAAGTAGAAAAGTAAAAACTCAAATATTAGCCTTTATTTATTTCTCCTGCCTATCCTGGTTTATTTTCTTGTTCTAGTTGTAATTTATTGAGCTGGATATTTAGTTAATTTATTTTTATTTCTTCCTATTCAACCACTAAAATAGTAAACGTTACCATGTCTTTTTGGAGAGTAGTTTTGGCTGCATCTCAACATTTTTATGTGAAGTATTTTTTATTATTGTTATTTTCTAAATATTCTCTGATTATAGGTTTTAGCTCTTTCTGTTTTAGATAATGGCTTCATCCAACTATAAAATTCATTGACCAAATCAGCAAGTAGCTGGCTTTCCTTTAGGCATAGCTGGACGTGGTCAAGCTGTTTCTTCCTCAGCTGATTTTGATTTATAGCAGTGCGAGGAATTCTTCCCTATTTCATAGCTCTCTAACCTATGCTTCTTAAAAATAGGAAATAAAAATGAGCTTCTCCTAATATGTCTACTGTTTTTCTGTGAAGCTGTATTGCTTTCTTAGGAAAAGGAGTTTTGAGTTGCCTCTAAATATCTCCTTTCTTCCTGATTCCACTTATACTATACAAAGCAGACATTACTTGAGCTTTGTGCCCTGTGGGTGTCAGCTTACCTAGTTTTCAGTGCCATTGGAATTTTTTTTTAAACTCGGGAAGGGGAACATCACACACCGGGGCCTATCATGGGGAGGGGGGAGGGGGGAGGGATTGCATTGGGAGTTATACCTGATGTAAATGATGAGTTGATGGATGCTGACGAGTTGATGGGTGCAGCACAGCAACATGGCACAAGTATACATATGTAACAAACCTGCACGTTATGCACATGTACCCTAGAACTTAAAGTATAATAATAATTAACAAAAAAAATTAGTTATTACTATGTTTCTGCTATTTTGGTTCTTTCTGTTAGTTATAACCAAAGGAGGTCGGATATTTGTGCTCATCCTGCCATATTTTTCAAAAGACTAAATACAGATTTTAAAACTATTAACTACCACCTTTTTATTTTGTATGAATTTTCAAACTAACTTGACAGGTTGTGACCACAAGTGAGTGACATTTGTTTTTATATGATTCTTCATGGAAAAGAGTAAGATACTTTACTATTTGCACTCTACAAAAAAGAAAAATTCATTTGATAAAGAATATATCAGATTGCATTCACACAGTTTTAAAAATAAATTTAGTCAATATTACCTATTGTGTGATTTTGAGTATGCTAAAATGTACCCATGATTTATTGAAAGCAATGCTTTGTATAACTTATTTTTTAATTTGCTTGGGTAAACTGGATTATATGGTAACTTTCTATACTTTCAGCCTGTGTCTACACTGGACAGAATCAACAATTGTGCTAGAAAAAAATGCTGTTTTATAAATGTCTAAGATTTCTGCCTATGACATTCATTGTACAGTGGCTATACCCTGGTTTTAATGTTTGTAAATCCCATTTGCAGAGGCAATTAAAAAAATATCTAGTAATCATACTCCTGCAATTAGTTTACAACCCAAATAAAACTTTTTGCATTAAAAAGCTTAAAGGAAAAAAACCCTACACATAACGTGAGATCCTGTGCTTCAGTACCTGGAAACTAGAACTCTGAAGTTTTATCCCTTTCTGCAAAAATACTTGCTAGGTTTCCATGCAGAATTTCTTGGTGTCTTCCTGCGCTTTTTTTACTTAATATGATCTTAATGGTGAGCAACACAACTGTGTGTGAGTTTTAACCATGTCAACAGTATAAGGTCTTCTTGTTTATTCTTTCTGTCTGATCATGTGTTACTTTATCGTCTTACTGCTTTGACCAAAAAAGAGCATGCTTATGTGTGTGAATATTTTATATCAGTCATATTATTCAATTAAAACAAATAAAATGTGAATCCCTTAACACCACTAAAAGACCATTTGGAACCACTTAGACCAGTTTGAAATTCAAGAGTGCCTATTAAGTATGAAGTTTGCATGAAGAAAGTGTATGTTCCTCTGCCCCTTTCAAGGGGCTGTATCAGAATCTCTGGGTTGTGGCTCAGGGACCTGTATTTTTCAAAGACCTTCTAGGTGATTTTGAAATAAGGAATCTATAGATCTCAAGTATATGTAACACTGATTGGATACGGAGAGGGAGAGTGAGCGAGCTCATTACAATGGGAAATTAAGATGGTTTAGTTATTGTAGCTTCACTGTGGATTTGGCAGGCAATTTAAAAAAAAAGAAACAAAATGATTTATTCAGTTTCTCTCTGACCAATAAAAAGTAGCATTAAAATCCATCTGAAAAAAAAACTTTCCCTGATGAATGGCAGAAGGAATTTATTATGGGGATTCTTACAAATGGGACAATGAGTAACCAGTTAAATGTCCAAGGTTTTGATTGCACCTTTATAAAAGCTGAGGACATAACATTAAATCTTAACCTTTAGAAGGCATTTCTGCAAGGAGCTAAGATAATATAATGTAGCAACATCACTTTCTTATAATATAGCTTAAAACAGAGATAAAGCTAGAGAAATGGATATTTAACCTATCCTTTATACCAGCTCTTTCAAATATCAAATATTTCAACCAGGCAAAGACTGAATAGCAGAATATGTTTGAGCTGACTTCCCGGGACAGGTGTACCAAAATTCTCTGTTGTAGATAAAACAATGTGCTGTAGGCCTTAGATCCTAGAACTGCAGATGGCCTAGTTGATATTATCAACCTTTAGAGACTGACTTTGCGCCTACCCAGAAGGAGAACCTTCAGACGGTGCACAACCCTGCCTTTTGCCTCCTCCATTTTGTAGGATTATCTACTATCATTCTAATTTTTCTGTATTCATTTCTTTTTGGAAAGAAACATGCTCCAGGGTCTTGGTTTTTCTTCCAGGCTATGGAGGTGAGGCTAAATACAGCTCCTTCTTACCCTGTGACCTCAGCCTGTCAAGGTTGCTCAGGACTATGGGAACTGCTCAAGGAGTGTGAGGAACCGGGAGGACCAGTGTTCCTTATCAGAGGTTTCTCAGATATCTCAGAGCCCGAGGCTCATGCCCAACTTGTTTTGAAGTAAAGCTGCCATTAAGCTTAACAGTCAACTTCACTTTAAAATTTTTTCTTTGCTTCAAATAACCAGAAACCTGCAGGAATTTCATACTTGGAAGGATATAAAAATAACCCCTAATTTGATGAAGAAAATAAGCAGCTTGCATGGGTTCTTCCATAATTTGTTCAATGAATTAATTCTCTCCATTTGAATGATAATAGGTAGGACCAGTGTTGGTGATGACTGAATGCCCAACTGCAAATGAAATTTCAAAATGCAAAGGGAACATTCTAATTCCACCTTTTCGTTATTTTTAAATATGCAATAAATTATTCCTAACTACAGTCACCCTATTGTGGTATGAAACTCTAGATCTTACTGCTTCTATCTGACTGTATACTTTTACCCATTAACCATTCCCTTTTAATCCCAAACTCCAACTACCCTGTCTAGCCTCTAGTAACTGTTATTTCACTCTCTATTCCCATGAGTTACTTATTTCTTTTTTTAGCTCTGATATCGTAATAATTAAAACTTATAAATTATAAAGACAAGCAGAGAAAGAATAGTATTACGCCTGAAGTGTTAACACACCAATGCCATAAGCTGGCTATTTTTTATATATATATATATTTATATATATATATATATATATATATTTATATATATATATATATATATATATTTATATATATATATATATATATAGAGAGAGAGAGAGAGAGAGAGAGAGAGTTGTGAAATTATGGTGGCTCAGGTCTGTAATCCCAGCACTTTGGGAGGCCGAGGCGGGCAGATCACGAGGTCAGGAGATCGAGACCACCCTGGCTAACATGGTGAAACCCCGTGTCTACTAAAAATACAAAATATTAGCCAGGAGTGGTGGCGGGAACCTGTAGTTCCAGCTACTTGGGAGGCTGAGGCAGGAGAATCACTTGAACCTGGGAGGTGGGGGTTGCGGTGAGCTGAGGTCGTGCCACTGCACTCTAGCATGGGTGACAGAGTGAGACTCTGTCTCTAAATAAATAAGTAAAGAAGACATTTAAAAATGTTCAAGTAGTCTACAGAAAGCTTACCTGTTTGGCCCAAGGTTTTTCTTATCACTCAGTATCTGGGAGGGGGAAAAATTGCTCCATTGTGGAGCCATTGCTAACTCAAATTACTTCTTCCTTAAAATCAAAGCACAGTTTTTGTTTTATTTTTGTCTTGTTTTCTGGTTATAGTTACCATAAAAATGTACAATATTTAAGAAGCATGTCTTATATTCTTTAATACATAAAAACTGTTTTGTGTCCTTAAAATTTTAAAGTTTTCATTTGAATTTGATTTTTTCCACAATTTTTCTGTTATTGCCAGTTCAAGTGCTTGTTAAAGTGCGGATTCATGCACACAGCACCCAAGAGATTCTCTTTCTTTCATTTAAAAATCATTTATCTGTTTTTAAATTTATCCAAGAGAAATATGTCTCTCTTACTCTTACTTTGAAGTTTCTTAGGGCTGGAAGAAAGTTCCAGAGAGGTAATTTTAGAAACACTGTAGATAACACCCTTGTGTCTGGCCATGCATATCCTATAAAAGGATAAATGAGTCATGCAAGTACATTCTATTAGTGACCTTGTTACAAATTCCATTTTTTCCACATTCATGAAAGAACCCTAATTTAAAAATGTCTTAAGGTGGATGCTATCTTCAAAAATATACCCAGAAGTCACACATGAGACCAATAAGCTGATATCTACAGGTTTTATTGGGTTCAACCAAGGGCTTTCTATGTCTATTTTCAAAGTGTATCAAGTGCAAAGGGAAAAAATTCAATCAGCAGCCAAAATCCCTTTTTGGCAATGCTGATTTTCTCAACAAAATTATTTGCCAAAATCAAGTTGCTGGGCTTTCACTGGTAGCAACATTGATGCTCATCAGCTACTTCAGAAGTTGTGTCCAGGCACTTTATTTTTCAGTCTTTAGAGGCAGCTATTATTATATGCTAAAGGCTCTTTTGGAAAAGGTTAAACTTGATTTTTACAAAGTTTGAGTTCCGATGTAAATCTTGTAAATCTTGAATGAGCTGGTGTGATAACTTAGTCCTCAGCCTAGTCTGAAACCTGCTGATTTGCCACTGTTCAAAACTGGTATAGGGGTTTGTGGTCATGGCATTGGAATATGTAGGCTCCAGCTGAAGCAATCCTAAGCTGTCTTAGCTCTTCCATAACAGAACTGAGGCAAAACACCTGATCACAGCATAAACAAGTCCTGAGTATGCAACCCAGACCCAGAAGCAGGTTCATCTATCCTATCAGCTTGATCTGGATGCTTTCACTTGCTCTCTTGTTTCTGGCCCCTTTGGCAAGATTTGAAATCAATGCAATTCATCAATGCAACAAGTATTGCATTATCTTTGTGTTTACCAGTTTTACTTTTAATTGTGAAGCTAAGCAAGTATTTTTTTTAATACTTTAAGTTATAGGGTACATGTGCACAATGTGCAGGTTTGTTACATATATATACATGTGCCATGTTGGTGTGCTGCACCCATTAACTTGTCATTTACATTAGGTATATCTCCTAATGCTATCCCTCCCCCATCCCCCAACCCCATGATAAGCCCCAGTGTGTGATGTTCACCATCCTGTGTCCAAGTGTTCTCATTGTTCAGTTCCCACCTATGAGTGAGAACATGCAGTGTTTGGTTTTCTCTCCTTGTGATAGTTTGCTCAGAATGATGGTTTCCAGCTTCATCCATGTCCCTACAGAGGACATGACCTCATCCTGTTTTATAGCTGCATAGTATTCCATGGTGTATATGTGCCACATTTTCTTAATCCAGCCTGTCATTGATGGACATTTGGGTTGGTTCCAAGTCTTTGCTATTGTGAATAGTGCCACAATAAACATACATGTGCATGTGTCTTTATAGCAGCATGATTTATAATCCTTTGGGTATATACCCAGTAATGGGATGGCTTGGTCAAATGGTATTTCTAGTTCTAGATCCTTGAGGAATCACCATACTGTCTTCCACAATGGTTGACGTAAAAGTGTTCCTATTTCTCCACATCCTCTCCAGCACCTGTTGTTTCCTGACTTTTTAATGATCGCCATTCTAACTGGTGTAAGATGGTATCTCATTGTAATTTTGATTTGCATTTCTTTGATAGCGAGTGATGATGAACATTTTTTCATGTGTCTGTTGGCTGCATAAGTGTCTTCTTTTGAGAAGTGTCTGTTCACATCCTTTGCCCACTTTTTGATGGGGTTGTTTGATTTTGTCTTGTAAATTTGTTTAAATTCTTTGTAGATTCTGGATATTAGCCCTTTGTCAGATAGGGAGATTGTAAAAATTTTCTCCCACACTGTAGGTTGCCTGTTCACTCTGATGGTCATTTCTTTTGCTGTGCAGAAGCTCTTTAGTTTAATTAGATCCCATTTGTCAATTTTGGTTTTTGTTGCCATTGCTTTTGGTGTTTTAGTCAAGAAGTCCTTGCCCATGCCTATGTCCTGAATGGTATTGCCTAGGTTTTCTTCTAGGGTTTTTATGGTCTTAGGTCTAACATTTACGTGTTTAATCCATCTTGAATTAATTTTTATATAAAGGATAAGGAAGGGCTTTCAGCTTTCTACTTATGGCTAGCCAATTTTCCCAGCACCATTTATTTAATAGGGAATCCTTTCCTCATTTCTTGTTTTTGTCAAGTACGTCAAAGATCAGATGGTTGTAGATGTGTGATATTATTTCTGAGGGCTCTGTTCTGTTCCATTGGTCTATATCTCTGTTTTGGTACCAGTACCATGCTGTTTTGGTTACTGTAGCCTTGTAGTATAGTTTGAAGTCAGGTAGCGTGATGCCTCCGGCTTTGTTCTTTTGGCTTAGGATTGTCTTGGCTTTGTGGGCTCTTTTTTGGTTCCATATGAACTTAAATAGTTTTTCCCAATTCTGTGAAGAAAGTCATTGGTAGATTGATGGGGATGGCATTGAATCTGTAAATTACCTTGGGTAGTATGGCCATTTTCGCAATATTGATTCTTCCTATCCATGAGCATGGAAGTAGAATTAAGGCAGATACAAATACTTCAGACTTTAACTCTTTCCAAGCAGACAACCCAATTAGGGAATTTGGCTACCATGGACAAATAAGTAAATAAATAATAAATAAAAACAGATACATAAAATAAAGGAAACATTTACCATATTTTGGCATAACGGTAGAAGTTGTTCTTTGATAATTAACAATTGCATTTTTAAAATTTGTCTCCAGGGCTTCCGGTTTGGATAGCTACTAGTAGCTTTTGTTTTTCCTCTATGCTAAAGTGATACATTACTTGAGGTATAGCAATCTCTCCAGGCAATAAGACTAAAGGCCAGGGCATAGACACCAGGGAAAGGTGGAGATGGCATTTCATAATTTCAGAAGATAAGAGTCCTAGTACTTTGCGTTTTCTTTAAGAGATTAATAATTGAACCACTGTGTGTCATTAGTGACATTTGAAACACTCAATAATTTATGCAACATTTTGTACTTTTAAAAAGAAAACAGGGTCTTTTTCTGTAGCTACTGGTGTCTGTTTAAGTGTGTGTGTTCATGCTAAATCTAATCATATGACTAGAAAAAAGGACAAAATGGGTTTGTGTTACTGTAATGAATATAGATAAGTTTGGTCCTCTAATTGTTTAAGTCACATTTTAAACCAAGTAAATATTTTTTAAATTAATGAAACTCAATAAAAATAAGGAAATATAAATATAAATAAAGTATTTATGTTCTCAAAGAGTTTTGCTGGATACCATGCTACATTCCATTATATATTTTCTTATATATGAGCTACTTTTAGAAAGTCTTTTTTTTTCTCTCTCTCTTCTTTTTACTAAGCGCCACCTTCTTAGGCTTTAGGTGAGAAAGTGGTATAAATTTACAGTAATGATTTGGGGACGTTTTACTGATTATAATCAGAGAACTGTCAAATGAGATTCCATATTAATCTGAGGTAAAGAAAGGTAAATACCCAAATGTATACTCTCATTCTATTTTTATTTGAATGTTGTGTGACATTTTCAGTTTACTTGCTTTCTATTTACTTCAATATGAACAAACTTAATCCCAAATTCAGACTCATGTTATCGTCGTGTCTCTCTTTAAAACATTTTTTTAAGTAAAAAAATCTAGGCTGGTCACGGTGGCTCATGCCTGTCATCCCAGCACTTTGGGAGGTCAAGGCAGGTGGATCATGAGGTCAGGAGATCGAGACCATCTTGGCTGACACGATGGAACCCCGTCTCTACTAAAAGTACAAAAAATTAACCAGGCGTGGTGGCGGGCACCTGTAGTCCCAACTGCTTGGGAGGCTGAGGCATGAGAATGGTGTGAACCCCGGAGGCAGAGCTTGCAGTGAGACGAGATGGTGCCATTGTGCTCCAGCCTGGGCCACAGAGTGAGACTGAAAGGGAAAAGAAAATCTAAATGTATAAATCTGCTTATTGACAGAACAGTTTGCCACGTGAAAAAACAATTTGTAACAAAGAGTGATTAACTACCTGAATCCTGTAAATACAGGTAAACCTTGGAGATATCGTGGGTTTGGTTCCAGAAACTGCAATAAAGCAAGTATCACTATAAAGCAAATCACCCAAATTGTTTGGTTTCTTGGTACATACATAAGTCATGTTTATAGTTTATTAAGTGTACACTAGTATTATGTCTTAAAAAAACTGTGTGCATACCTTGAGTTAAAAATTATTTATTGCTAAATATGCTAACGAATGTCTGACACTTCAGAGAGTCATAATCTTGTTGCTTATGGAGGGCCTTGCTTTGATGTTGATGGCTGCCAACTAACTGATCAGAATGGTGATTGCTGAAGATTGAGGGGTAATGACGATTTCTTAAAATAACAATGAACTTTTCTGCATTGATTGACTCTTTCACAAGAGATTTCTCTGTAGCATGTAAGGATGTTTGGCAGCATTTTATCCACAGTAGAACTTTTTTCAAAGTTGGAATCAGTCCTCTCAAACACTGCCATTGCTTTGTAAACTAACTTTATGTGATACTCTAAATATTTTGTTGTCATTTCAACAACATTCATAGCATCTTTACCAGGAATAGATTCTATTTCAATAAACCACTTTCTTTGCTTATCTATATGAGGCAACACCTCATCATTCAAGCTTTATCATGCGATTGCATCAATTCAGTCACATCTTCAAAGCTCCGCCTCTAATTCTACTTCTCTTACTGTTCCTACCACATCTGCAGTTATTTTCCTCCACTGAAGTCTTGGACCCCTCAAAGTCATTCATGAAGGTTGGAATCCAGTTCTTCCAAACTCCTGTAATGATATTTTGATCTCCTCCCATGAATCACACATGTTCTTAATGGCATCTAGAATAGCCAATCTTTTCCAGAAGATTTCCAATATCCTTTGTCCAGCTACAGCAGAGGAATCATTGTCTATGGCAGCTCTAGCCTGGCAAAATGTAATTCTTAAATAATACGATTTGAAAGTTAAAATTATTTCTTGATCCATGGGCTTCAGAATGGACCTTGTGTTAGCAGGCTTGGAAACATTAATCTCTGTGTACATCTTCGTCAGAGCTCTTGGGTGACCTAGTACATTGTCAATGACCAGTAGTATTTTGAAAGGAATCTTTGTTTTTTGGCATTAGGTTTCAACAGTGAGCTGGAAATATTCAGTAAACCATTCTGTAAACAGATGCTCTGTTATCCAAGCATTGTTGTTTCATTTCTAGGGCACTGGCAGAGTAGATTTAGCATAATTCTTAAGGCTCTTTGAACTTTCAGAATGATAAATGAGCATTGGCTTCAACTTCAAGTCATTAGATACACTAGCCCATAACAAGAAAGTCAGCCTGTCCTTTGAAGCTATGAAGCCAGGCATTGACTTCTTCTCTCGAGCCATGAAAATCCTAGATAACACCTTTTTCTAATATAACACTGTTTCATCTACATTGGGAAATTTGTTGTTTAGTGTACTCACCTCCATCAGTGATCAATTATCTTAACTAGATCTTGTTCATAAGTTGCTGCAACTTTGCTCCTTCACCTTACATTTTTATGTTATGGAGATGGCTTCTTTTCTTCAACCTCATAAACTAACTCTGCTAGCTTGAAACTTTTCTTCAGTTTCCTCACTCTTTTTGACTTCATAGAATTGAAGAGAGGTAGAGTCTTGCAGTGGACTAAGCTATAGCTTAAGGACACGTTGCAGCTGGTTTGATCTTCTATCAAGACTGATCAAACTTTCTCCATATTGGTAATAGGCTATTGCATTTTTTTTTTTTAATCATTCATGGCTTCACTGGAGTAGCACTTTAATTTCCTTCAAGAACCTCTCAGTTTTCAACATGCGCTCCTCACTAAGCTTAATTATTTCTAGCTTTTTATTTTAAGTAGGTGATATGCAACTCTTCCTTTAACTTGAACACTTAGAGGCCATTGTAGAATTATTTATTGAGCTAAGTTCAATACTGTTTTTTTGGAGGGAATAAGGAGGCATGAGTAGTGGGAGAGAGATAGAGGAAAGGCTGGTCAATGTAGGTAGTCAGAACACATACATTTATTGATTATGTGGGCATGGTTTGTGGTGCACCAAAACAATTATGATAGTAACTTCAAAGTTCACTGATCACATATCATTATAACAGATACAGTAATAGTGAAAAAGTTTAGAATATTATAAGACATACCAAAATATGACAAATACACATGAAATGAGCACATGCTGATGGAAGAATGGCACTTATAGGAAAGACTTGCTGACACAGGATTGTGACAAACCTTCAATTTGTAAAAAACACAATATCTGCAAAATACACTAAAGCAAAGCACAACAAAACAAGGTATGTCTGTAAAATAAATATTGATAATTTAGGCTGATTTGAATAATCTGAATTAAAGGCAAATTTTGATGACAGAGTGCTTTAAAAACCTGTCAGACTTATTGCTCTCAAATAGCTATACAGATAGAAAGCGAATATATTCATCTTTCTGTACAGAGATATCTTAATAAAATTTTTATGAAAGATATATGTGGGATTTGCAATTAGACTGTTATATATATACACACACATATATATGTACACACATATACACGCATATATACACACATATATATACACATATATATGTGATATTATTGAGAGTGCTCTAAAATGTTATTTTTAGCATTTTTCTCAAGTTTTATTTTATTTTATTTGTTTATTTATTTATTTATTTATTTTTTTTTTTGAGGCGGAGTCTCGCTCTGTCGCCCAGGCTGGAGTGCAGTGGCGCGATCTCGGCTCACTGCAAGCTCCGCCTCCTGGGTTCCCGCCATTCTCCTGCCTCAGCCTCCCGAGTAGCTGGGACTACAGGCGCCACCACCACGCCCGGCTAATTTTTTTGTATTTTTAGTGGAGACGGGGTTTCATTGTGTTAGCCAGGATGGTCTCGATCTCCTGACCTCGTGATCCGCCCGTCTCGGCCTCCCAAAGTGCTGGGATTACAGGCTTGAGCCACCGCGCCCGGCCCTTTTCTCAAGTTTTAATTTGCATCTTTGCTTACTTAGAAAACAATTCCCTGGGGTGTGATACACAAGTAATGCTAAGTGTTTGACAAACAAAAAAAAATTACAAAATTGGCACTGACGCACAAGATTCTGTACAATAAATGGACCCTTAAGAAAGGCTGCTCTCCAGAAAGTCCCTATTAGGTTAAAATGGGTAATGCAAGTGATGAAGCCAGCATCAGTGCTTAACACTTGCGGTACGGTAGAAAATGACGGCTGAAGAGTCATAATTGTCATTTTGTTATAAGGCAATATATAAAAAGAATGCTGACTGTGAAAATATCTAAGCATATTTACCTGCAGTCGCAACAAATATCAAGTAATTATAAAACTATATATATATACATATATAAAACTATATATATCACTATATATAACTGGTATATATGTGTATATATACATATATATTCATATTCACTGGCTCTTTTAACAAATAATTACCATTATAGTTTGTGCTAGTTGTAATGCCTGTATTCTTTGTTGTATTATTATATTTTTAAATTTATTTGTTTAGTCATTTAACCTTTTTTTAACAACTATGTGCTCCATATCAGCGATAGTTGACCATGTGCTCAGCATTGAAAACAAACTTAAAACAAAAAACCCTCCAAACACATTCTTATTTTCATATAGTGTTAAAAATTAAGCAAATAAGTATAAAATATATGATACAGCTGTAGCAGATGTTCATTCATGTAACAGATATTTATTGAGCTTCTACTATGTGGCAGGCCCTGGTCTAGGTGTTGGAGATGGAGAGGGAGGCCACCTAGACACTGCCTTCACAGACTTTCCATGAAATAGCAAAAAATAACAATAAAAATAAAAATAATGAAAAAGTTGATATCTAAATTAAGACTCACAGTATTGGGATGTGTTTGAATAGAATATTGCAATAGCATTCTAGTCAGAAGGAAAATTATGTGCAAAGAACAGTGACCATGATATAAATAAGAGAATGTGGATAAGATGTTCTGGGCAGCTGGGACATAAGTTCATAGCAGAATGGTGGAGGGAATGAGGTTAGAGCTGTGCAGTGAGCCATACTGACAGATGTAAGCTGAGTAGCTAACAGGGAAACACCAATGGTTGGAAGAAGTGTGTTATTTACTTTTGTACAGGTAACTTTCTCAGCTCTGTGAATGATGTATTGCAGAAACTGAGTAGACCAAGTAAAAAATTTTTTCAATAGTCAGGGGAGAGATGAAAGGTGACTTGAATTTGGGCAGCAGCAAAAACAGCTGTGACACATTTCTATATACTATTCCTAAGTGGCATATATTTCAAATCAATGAGTCTATAATGCCTGAAATACTAATTTTCTGTGTGTTAACTCTTTGGTCACTTTATTTTAACATATGTAAGTAATTTAGACAAAATTGTATAAACTATTATTTTTATGAACAAAACTTAACTATAAAATATGTGAATTATCACTAAATATCAAAAACAGAGCAATCATAAAAGACAATATAGATTTCCAGTATCATTCAATAGCTATAAGCTAATTCTCTCTAGTTACTCATCTTTTAAAAATATTTTAGGAAATCTTGTCCCTTATTGTGGCATAGGAACTTTTGAGGCATTTCATCAAGACCAAAAACAATCCCATTGGAGTTTTTATTAGACTCATATTAAACATAAAATTAATTTGGTAAAATAATATCTTCAAAATATTCAAACTTATTCTCTAGGAACTTGGCATATGCCTCCAATTATTAAGTGTTCTATCTCTTGCAGTAGACTTTTATAGTTTTCTCCTTACCAGCCTCTAAGGAAAGGTACTTTTTAGATGTTTCAGGATTATGGTTGCCCATGCGAAATAGGTCATAGTGATTGTTGTTGATACAGAAGATAGCTATTGATATTTGTATATTATAACCAGATAATTTACCAAATTATTTTATTAGCTCTAAACATTTTAACGAGGTTTAGTGCACAATGGTGAAGTTCTAGTGTATTTATGTCTGCAGTCATTGTATTAGTTTGTTCCCACACTGCTATACAGAACTTCATGGTGGAAGATGAAGGAGAAGCTAACACCTTCTTCACCTGGTCGCAGGAGAGAGAGACAGAGAGAGAGAGAGATCATGAAGTGGGAAGCCATCAGATCTCATGAGAACTCAGTCACTAACATGAGAACAGAAAGGGGGAAATTACACCCGTGATCCAACCACCCTTCAACAGGCCCCTTCTCAAATTCTACATGAGAATTGGGCAGGGACACAGATCCAAACCATATCATTCTGCCCCTGGACCCTCTCAAAGCTCATGTCAACATATTGCAAAATACAAGTATCTCTTCTCAACAGTCCCCCAGTCTTGACTCATTTCAGAATTAATTCAAAAAATGAACTTCATAGTCCATAGTCTCATCTGAGACAAAGTAAGTCCCTTCCACCTATGAGCCTGAAAAATAAGAAACAATTTAGTAGCTTCCAAAGTACAAGGAAGGTACAGAAATTTGGTCCTTGTATTCCAAATTACAAGGAAGGTACAGAAATGCCCCATTCCAAATAGAAGAAATTCACTAAAACAAAGGGGCTACAGGTCCTGTACAAGTCTGAAACCCCCCAGTGTAGTAACTAAATCTTAAAGCTACAAAACAATCTTCTTTGACTCCAGGTGTCACATCTAGGGCACACTGATGTAAAAGGTGGGCTCCCAAGGCCTTGGGCATCTCTGTCCCTGTTACTCTGCAGGATATAGCCTCTGTGGCTGCTTTCATGGGCTGACATTGAGTGCCTGAGTCATTTCCAGGGGCACAGTGCAAGTTCTCAGTGACTCTACCATTCTGGGGTCTGGAGGATGGTGGCCTTCTTCTGACAGCTCTATTAGGCAGTGTTCCAGTGGAGACACTGTGTGGTACCTCCAACCCCACATTTCTCCTCCACACTGCCCTAGTAGAGGTTCTCCACGAGGGCTCTGTCCCTGCAAAAAACTTCTGCCTGGACATCCAGGCATTTCCATACATCCTCTGAAATTTAAGAGGAGGCTCTCAAACCTTAATTTTTGCCTTCTGCCCAAGTGCAGGCCCAGCACCAATACCCAACACCCAACACTGCCAAGGCCTGGGGCCCAAGCTGTACCTTGGCCCCTTTTAGCCAAGACTAGACATGGAATGGCTGGGATGCAGGTGCCATGTCCTGAGGCTGCACAGAGCTGCTGGGTCCTGGGCTTGGCCCATAAAACTATTTTTTTTTCTCCTAGGCCTCTGGATCTGTGATGGTAGTGACTGCTGGTCTCTCAAATGGCCTGGAGACATTTTCCCTATTGTCATGACTATTAATATTCATCTCCTTTTTACTTATGCAAATTTCTGCAGCAAGCTTGAATTTCTTTCCAGAAAGCAAGTTTTTCTTTTCCACAACATGACAAGGCTGCAAATTTTCTACACTTCTATGCTCTACTTCCCTTTTAAATGTAGGTTTCAGTTTTAGATCCTGTCTTTGTCCACACATATAAGTGAATACTTTTAGCAACAGCCAGGTCACATTTTGAGTGCTTTGCTTCTTAGAAATTTTTTTCCACCAGATACTCTAAATCATATTTTTTAAGTTCGAGTTTCCACAGATCTCTAGGGCAGGGACAAAATGCCACCAGTCTCTTTGCTAAAGCATAGGAAGAGTGACCTTTACTCCATTTCCCATTAAGTTCCTCATCTCTATCTGAGATCACCTCACCCTAGACTTCATTGTCCATATCACTATCAGCATTTTGGTCAAAACCATTCAACAAATCTCTAGGAAGTTCTAAACTTTCCCATATCTTCCTATCTTCTTCTGAGCTATCCAAACTGTTCCAAGCTCTACCCAAAACCCAGTTCCAAAGTCCCTTCCACATCTTCAGGTTTCTTTATAGCAGTGCCACATTCTTCTGTATTAGTCCATTCTTACACTGCTATGAAGAGTTACCTGAAACTGGGTAATTTACGAAAAAAAGAGGTTTTATTGGCTCACAGTTCCACATAATTAACAGGAAGCATGACTGGGAGTCCTCAGGAAACTTATGATCATGTTGGAAGGCGAAGGGTAAGCTAGCACTTTGTTCACATGGCAGCAGGATAATGAGAATGCTAAGAGGGAAGTGCCACACCCATTTAAAACATCAGATTTCATGAGAATTCACTCATAATGAGAAGAGCAAGGGGGAAACTCATCCCTATGATCTAATCAGGGCCCCTCCTACAAATCAACATGAGATTTGGGTGGGAACACAAATCCAAACTGTATCAGTTATCAATAATCATATGACTAGTTTCTATTTCACAACACCATGGGCATTTTTGTTATTCTTCCTGATTTTAAAACTATGTTAAGTGCTTCATCACATTCTTAGTATTTTCATTATTAGGAAGAATGCTGATTATTGGTTTTAAACATGAATTCTTAACATGCTACAATATGTTTTCATTTATGTTTAACAGTTGTTTTAGTCATGAATATTGGATCTTACCAAATAACTTGTGGAATATGTTATGACTATCATAAGATTTTAAAAAATACTTTCACATATTGATATTCTGTATCATTATAAATGATTTCTGAATTTTAATCTGTATTTATATACTAAGGGGGTAAATTCTTTCTGTTGGTCATATAATGCTGTTTTTCTTCCTAAGTCTTTACTCTTTTTATTTAAAATTGAAACTTGAAATAATCATGCAAATATCTTTTCATTTATTCAGTTGTCTCTGAGTTTTCTGTTTAGTTGAATCCATGATTATCAAAAGCCAAAAACATTCCATAGTATTTTTCTAAATAAGATAATAAAAAATTCTATTCTTTTTAAGAGAATTCTATTTTAAAATCCAAGATCTTGTAAAAAAAATTACAATAATAATAACTACTTATGTCTTTTCTTATGTTGGCAAATGTAATCATAGAGGTCATACTCTCATTCTCATATAGGACTTCCTTAAAAAATCTCAATAGCATTCATTTTAATGTGTCCTGGGAAGAATATAAGGACAAAAACAAAATAGAACAAAATATAAGTTTATGTTTATTAATATCTCCTCACATTCCTTTTCGTAATTCTCGGCTGTAAGTATGAGCAATTTTTGACTCCCTTTATTTTCATGCTTTTAGTTTAGCTCTTGAATTTTGCTTGATAGTATTAAGCTTCCAATCTAGTTATTTTTCAAAGTAAAATAATAAAAAGTAGATTTGAAGGTCTTGGGCTTCCTAGATATTATTAGATTTTCAAGTCCTGGCTCTGTCTCTTACTAGCTGTATGACTTTATAAAACTTAGCTGTTCTGGGCTTAGCTTCCTCAATTGTAGTGGAAATGAGGTATTATGCATAAAGTTATGAGGATAAAATAAATTCGTATATATGAAGCTGGTAGAAGAGTACTTTGACATTGTAAGTGCCAATACATATGGCTAGCTTTATAACTTTCCCTTCGAATCCTAGGTGTGTCAAAGCCTATAAAACATTTAAATTAAGTAGCAAGCATCCTTCAACAACTATGATGTTCTCTTTTTGTCTCCTTTTCTTAACCTGAATTTTTCTCTTAACTCTGTCATTCCTTAAGAGTACCCACTATTGAAATCCCCCCCTTTTTTTTGACTTGTTCGTTCAACCTCTTTATTTTGCTTGTTCATTATTTTTGCTATACTTAAAATATTCATATTTAAACTAATGGTCAAGAAATACAGTAAAATACAAGGTTTGACAATGTACATAAGATTGGACATAAGATAACCTAAGAGGCCCTATTGCCTCTCCTTCAGAGTTATTTAATGGGATAAATAAAGGATCAAAACCAGTAAGACGGAACCCTGGGAAGAATACAAGGACAAAAACAAAGCAGAACAAAATATCAGTTTTTGTTTTTCCATATTTCCTGATGCCCCATTTTAGAATTTGTGGCCATAGGTGGCACATAGATGACAGGTGAGGCATCTAGTTTACATTTCTGTTCTTGGCTTCCCTTTCTTCCCTTTCTTCTCATGCATTTAGTTAACTTCTAGTGTATGCTGTAGCATCAATTTTTTCATAGCCATTCAAGGTTATCCCAAGGTTACTGTGATCCAGACAGCTGTATGAAGATGTTTTGTATGGCAAAACGTTGACCTAACAATGAAGAATGACTCTGTCAACATTCTAGAGCCTTCATTAATTTTTTAAAAATAAAATGATGCTTTAATTTTGCTAATTAAATTACATGGTAAAAATTATTGTGGTAATCTTCATCCTTTAGTGAACTACTTCAGGAAAATCTTTATTTTTCTTATTTTAAAAGTTAATGGCTACACATAAAACTTTGGTGGTGATCTTGGAATACAAATCACAATTACTAACACTTCTAGAATGCTTGCTATTCCAGGCAACTGTTCTATGTATTTTGTATACAGCAACTAATTCAGTCTTTGCAACAACCCAGTGAAGTAGGTGCTACCATTTTCAAACCTATATTATACATTAGCAAAATTAAGTACCAATAAATTAAATAACTTTTTCAAGGGGAAAAAAGCTGATAAATGGCAGCACCACGTTCAAACCCAAGTTCAAAGCCACTGGTAGCCATGATTAGAGAAGAAGATGAAAAATACATGCAGAAAGATATAGTTTGAAGACCACTCAGATATTATTACTTGATTCTATGAGACATTCAAATATTATTATGACAAATTCCACCCCCCCTCTTTGTTTTAAAATTTTGGCTTAAATGTGAGACATGTAACCTATTATTTTATTAATGGCAGCTGAGTCCACATAGACATAAAATCCTCATCAAAATATTAGCAAACTGAATTCAACAAACATTAAAACAATAATTCGTTATGAACAAGTTGTACTCATCCCAGGAATGCAACCATGGCTCAATACATGCAGATCAGCAAATGTGAGACATAAAACAACATCAACAGAATGAAGGGCAAAAACCATAAGATCATTTCAATTAATGCTAAAAAAGCACTCAATAAAATTCAGTATCTCTTTATGGTTAAAAGCTCTCAAAAGGCTAAGTACAGAATAAATATACCTCATCAGTGTAAAAACCATATACCTCAGATCCACAGCTAATATCATACAAAATGGGGAAAAACTGAAAGCCTTTCCTCTCATAACTGAAACATAACAAGGACGCCCACTTTAACCCCTGTTATTCAACATAGTACGGAAAGTCCTAGATGAAGCAATTAGACATGAGAAATAAATAAATGGAATCCAAATTGGAAGGAAAAAAAAGTCAAATTATTCTTGTTTGCAGGAAATGTGATCTTACATTTAGGAAAACCTAAAGACTCCATTAAAAAAACAATTTGAAATGTTAAATAAATTTATTTAAGTTGCAGGCTACAAAACCAACATACAAAAAAATCAATAGTATTTCTATATGTCACCTGCAAACAATCTGACCCTTCCAAATAATCCCATTTACAATAGCAATAAAATAAAATATCTAGAAATAAACTTAACAAATTCTCAATGAGAATTGTATACTCTTGGTAAGAATTAAATTTGTACAGCCACCATGGAGAACAGCATCAAGATTTCTAAAACAACTAAAAATAGAACTATTATATGATCCAGCAATCCCACTGCTGGGTCAAAAGAAATTCAAAAGAAAAAAAAATCAGTTTATCGAAGTGATATTCATGGGAACACTGTCTGCTTCACTTAACACTATATTCCTACTTTCTAGTAGAGTACCTGGAGCAAACAAATGCTTCATAAATATTAATTATGTAGTATTTAAAATGTGACTTTCTTTTATTGTATGTAATATTACAATGAGGTCCTCTACAGCAGGATGTTATATTTGATGGATGCCTTAGGGAAGCTAGAAATACCTATGTTTAAAATTTCATAGACTCAGTCTACATAGCATTCAGGGAACAACCTATATCTTTTTTCCACCAATTCCATAAACCAACATCAGGTTAAACACTCAGAATATTTGAGATTGTGTTTTCAGGATGGTGGGCAATAAAATTCTCCAATGTGAGGGCACGGTCTTCCATTGAATGAGACTGTGGATAATCTGTTGATTAGAATCATACATCGTTTAGGCAGAAATAAGGAAGAAAAAAAGCTGAAGGATTTTTAACTTTTTATTTTGGAAAAATGTTATGTTTATGGAAAAATTGTAAAAATAGAATAGAATTTCCACATGCCCTTTATCCAGCTTCCCCTAAAGTTAACATTTTACATAGCCTCAGTACTTTTGTCAAAACTAAAAATTTAACATTAGTACAAAATTATTGACTAAACTAAAAACTTTGCTCATATTTCACAATGTTTTCTAAGTTAAGTTCCTTATCTATCTAGGATTTAACACAAATCTAGGATAGTACATTGCATTTCATTTTCTTACCTTCTTGGGCTTGTATGACCTGTGATAGTTTCTCATTCTATCCTTGTTTTTTTTTGTTTTAATGATCTTGACCATTGGAAGCTGGTTCAGGTTGGTTCCTGTGTCTTTTCATTATCTCACCCTTTTCCTTTTCTTTCTTTCTTTGATTTTTTTGGAGTACTTTATTTCTAGTACCATAAGATGCTCCAAACACATTTTGTATTTTCCCTTTCTCAACTTTGGTATCAAGCCATACTTCAAGCAGGCTTTCTTCCCTTTATTTAAAAGTGGCATTTGGAACCCAATATCTGGGTATGAGTGTATTTTTAGAATTTCACTTGCTTCTAGCCCTCTTGGCAGATAGATAGAACTAACAAATGTGTGTGTGTGTGTGTGTGTGTGTGTTTGTGTGTGTATTCTTTTTGATGACAGCCCTTTTTCTCGCTTTCCTCAACAGGCTTATAATCAGAAGTGATTTCTGATACTCCTGTGTTTTTCCATATCACACTTGTGCCTTCCTATCGCTTTTGAGTTTCTAGATATTTAAGCCATTAGTGTCTTAGAAAGAACACTGGATAAGAAAGCTTGCCTCTTTGCACTCAGAGATATATAATATTGAATAAATTATTTACATATTTTAACCCAAATTTTCTCATGTCTAAAGTGAGCATAATAATTTATTTATTATTTCTTCTTGGCTTAGAACATAGAGTATCCAATTATATATATATATGTGTGTATATACACACACACATACACACACATATAATGTATGCAAACTTAATCTAAGTTTACATATATGTATACAGATACAGACATATGCACACATTTATGAATCACAAAGTACTTAAAATTAGCTATCTGACTTTGAGTATTAATTCCCTTTTTCTCACTAAAAATATGTATCATGTTCAATTTTCTGTATTCCTACATACATTTATTAATTTTAAGTAATTTAGGTCAATAGAGACAGGCTAGTAGAACTGTTATAACATTTTATTGATGCATATCAAACTAGTATAGTTCAATTTCAATTCATTATAAGTAGATACTGTTTTTGTATAACAAGGGATATAACTAATATTTAATCGCTTTCGTTTATATTAACTTAGATTAAGTTTGCATACATTCAAAATCATAGACAAAGCAACCAATCTAAAATATCTAGCAAAACTTCAACAGATTAAGAGCAACAACACTGATAATTTATGTTTCCTGTAATTAAATGTAATCCCTTGAATCTCTTGGAATGATACAATGGAATGGCATGTACTTGGATTTTGAGTTCTAGCAGTGAACATAGGCAGTGGATTAGCCAGAATATGTTAATCAGAATTATATGTGGCTGGCCGAGATCACCAAATGTGTCCAATATATCAAATCTTACTGTAACATCTGCTGACAATTTTAAAGTCACAGAAAATGTTGCATTTGTGAAGACGGATGTAGGAAAAAAAAAAG
Source organism: Macaca mulatta (assembly GCF_049350105.2). Taxonomy (NCBI): domain Eukaryota; kingdom Metazoa; phylum Chordata; class Mammalia; order Primates; family Cercopithecidae; genus Macaca; species Macaca mulatta. The sequence continues at coordinate 104,436,617 of NC_133409.1, forward strand.
ATTGATATCAATGTGCCGAACTTCTCGCTCTAAATGTTAGGCCTAATACCATAAAAACTCTAGAAGAAAACCTAGGTAGTACCATTCAGGACATAGGCATGGGCAAAGACTTCATGTCTAAAACACCAAAAGCAACGGCAGCAAAAGCCAAAATTGACAAATGGGATCTCATTAAACTAAAGAGCTTCTGCACAGCAAAAGAAACAACCATCAGAGTGAACAGGCAACCTACAGAATGGGAGCAAATTTTTGCAATCTACTCATCTGACAAAGGGCTAATATCCAGAACCTGCAAAGAACTCAAATAAATTTACAAGACAAAATCAAACAACCCCATCAAAAAGTGGGCAAAGGATATGAACAGACACTTCTCAAAAGAAGACATTCATATAGCCAACAGACACATGAAAAAATGCTCATCACTGGCCATCAGAGAAATGCAAATCAAAACCACAATGAGATACCATCTCACACCAGTTAGAATGGCGATCATTAAAAAGTCAGGAAACAACAGGTGCTGGAGAGGATGTGGAGAAATAGGAACACTTTTACACTGTTAGTGGGATTGTAAACTAGTTCAACCATTATGGAAAACAGTATGGCGATTCCTCAAGGATCTAGAACTAGATATACCATATGACCCAGCCATCCCATTACTGGGTATATACCCAAAGGATTATAAATCATGCTGCTATAAAGACACATGCACATGTATGTTTATTGCGGCACTATTCACAATAGCAAAGACTTGGAATCAACCCAAATGTCCATCAGTGGCAGACTGGATTAAGAAAATGTGGCACATATACACCATGGAATACTATGCAGCCATAAAAATGGATGAGTTTGTGTCCTTTGTAGGGACATGGATGCAGCTGGAAACCATCATTCTTAGCAAACTATCACAAGAACAGAAAACCAAACACCGCATGTTCTCACTCATAGGTGGGAACTGAACAATGAGATCACTTGGACTTGGGAAGGGGAACATCACACACCGGGGCCTATCATGGGGAGGGGAGAGGGGGGAGGGATTGCATTGGGAGTTATACCTGATGTAAATGACGAGTTGATGGGTGCTGATGAGTTGATGGGTGCAGCACACCAACATGGCACAAGTATACATACGTAACAAACCTGCACGTTATGCTCATGTACCCTAGAACTTAAAGTATAATAATAACAACAACAAAAAAGATGATTCAAGTTACTGAGGAATACACGATTCTTATATCATTCAAATATAGGAAGTAACTTTTCTCTAGTGTCTGAAACATTCTGAGTGAATCTGCCCTTACTTTCCCAACAAGGTTTGGGTTAGGCACAGGTAAGGGAAAGGGAAACGGAAGAGAAGGGGAAATAAATTGGCCCCCACCATATGCCAGGTAGTAGGCTACATTCATTATAGAAATTTAATTCAGTAACTGCCTACTTTCAAACACTGCAATGTGGGTGTGTTGATCCCCATCTAACAGATAAGAAAACAGACTGGAATTGAAGATGGAAATATACAACTCACTATGTTCTGCAATGGAGTCCCCAATACAGAATTAGCCTATCTCCAAAGACTTTGCTCTATATACACTAATATGAATTGGAAAAATATTTATGTGTAATATTAACTAAATAAAAATGTAAATGAGAAGAAAATCTGCCACCAAACATGTCAAAACATTTATGTTAAAGTCAAAGAACAACTATCCTTTCCAAGTACTCTCTGGTTTATATTCTTTTACTGTGTCAAATGCAACCTCTGGCTCATAATTTTTAAAACAAATGACGCAGATTCTCTGTGGAAAATCTATGTGTAAATTAACGTCACCAATTCTTTACTGAATTCGTCAGAAATGCCATCATGGTAACTTTTTAAAAATAGCAAATTGACTTGCCACTTATAAAACTAATTTGATAAGGTACAGATGGTATGCTCTTATGTCTAGCAATGATACACGTGCTTGAAACTTTACAAATCAAGCAACAAGATCACATCACATAAATACACTGATTTTACTCACGTATGTGTTAACTAAAATTGATTTAGTCAAAAATATTTGAGTGACTACTATTGTATTATTTTATACACTGGAAATCAAATAAATTTCTTAATCTTACAGAATTTTTATTCTATTTTGAGGAATGCATTAATTTAAAAAATACATATATTGTAAAGTCAGATAGTGATTGTGCATTGAAATAGAGCAAAGTAAGAGGAGTATGTTCTTTTAAGGGCATTAGTCAGGATCTTCCTCTTTGAGATGATAAGTTTGGACAAAGACCCAAATAAGGTAAGGGGGTGAGCATGCCCCTATCAAGGGAAAGATAGTTCTAGGCAGAGGGAGTAGCAAGTACAAATGCCTTGAGAATGGAGTGTGCTTGGTGTGTTAAAGGTATAGCAAAGAGATAAGTGGCGAATTGTCAGGGGAGCTACTATAGAACCATGCAGGTTATGGTAAGAATTTGAGATTTTTAAGTGAGATAAGAAGCTGTGAGGTGGTTTTCAGTAAAGTAGCAACTTAATCTGACTTATATTTAAAGAAATTAAACACCAGCTACCATACTGAAAACAGCCAGGAGCAGGGCAAGTGTGGAAGCACAGAAAGCAGCCAAGAGGCTGTTAGAATGGTCAAGATATTTTAAGAACTTCCACCTGCTTTCCAGTGAAAAACTAATCACGGGGAAACTGGTGTTTTAAATCCAAAGGAATTTTAAATCAGTACTTAAAAGGTTGAAATACTTTGTCTTTATTTTATTTTATTTTTATTTTTTTGGAGATTCAAAGGTTTTATTTTTTCATTAGAAAGAGGCACTGTATAACCATAGGGTATACAAATATTCCATTATTATATCTATCATTCAATAAGCTTTCAATACATTTTTGTTACTTTGTGAGTTGATAAAAGAAGTTGATAAATGAAAAAATACAAGTTTTTGATTTGCCTTTTTTGGCAACACAAGGTTATTTGGAAATTAAACATTATTTAACAAGTGAATTATTTGTTTATTTATTCATCAAATACTCCTTGCCTTCGACTTAACCAATGCCAATAACTTAGGAGAAAACAGTGAATCAGATGGACATCATCCCTGATCTCATGGTGTTTATAATCTAATGGGTTATGCTATTAGGATTAAACATGTAGATTACAGATACATAGTCTGATGGTTTCTTAAACTATTCTCCATGCTAAATTTGTATTCAATGGATATTTTCTAGTCAATTAGTGCCTTGCTAAACATGCTGTCAGTTTTGAAGTTTAGTTATACATTAGTGGTATCCAGGGAATTTGTACATACAGATTTGCACACCCTAAACCCGACCTACTGTATCAGAATCTCTAGAGTTGAGACCTAGAAGTCTGAATATTTAAGGAACTCTGTGACTTTGTCTGATAAAGCTAAGCTGGCATTCACAAATCAGTATTCAGGGAAAGATAGAAATCTGAAATCAGTATTTGCATAAAGTTTTATGTTCATGCCAAAACAAAAGTAAATATCAATGGACTATTGTTCTGTGTTAAATAATTTCATGTGAAGAGGTGATCAAAGTAGGCTCAGTCATTGGCCCTACCTCATTACACCTAATATTACAATCACTGTCCCTAGGGTTTGCTACTAATGTATGGATTTTACTCCCTTGAGCCTTCTGTTACTGAGTAGCATTCTCTAGATAGTGAATCTCTTCATATTTCCTTGTCATCACTCTTTTGCCTATAGTGAAACCAACTCTGGACATAATTTTCCCAATAGAAACTTGGAGGGTTTATTTCACTGGCTTCAATAACTTTCACTGTAACCAAAAGAATGTTGCCTTCTCTTACCATCTCTGTTCTTATTGTTTACTCCTCCCCTGTATAACAATGTAATTACTCGTGTGTATAGTAAAAAAGATTCAATTTTTGGTTTTCCATGCATAAGGGATTTTGGACACAAAATCATATATTCAAAGTTCCTCATAATTCTCAATCATATGGTCTCATTGCTTTCGTTCTCTGATACTTAACTCTCAAAGGACCATCTCTATGAAGCTTTCAACTTTTCTCCCTGTGGGTCTGTCCACTTTAAAAGCTGGACTAAGTCATCACTTAATATCCTTTGTCTTTATTTTTAAATTTCTATAGATTTTATTGAAAATAGAGAATATTTCAAGTATCAGCTGATAGTGAAGTTTCAGAATAAATTTTCAGAGCACTTGCTAACCAAAGGCTATAAGGCTTGTGGCATTTATATATACATGTTAAAAACCCTTGTCAAGTATGACAAAAAGAAGATGTAACATTTGTGAGCTCTTGGGAGGCTGGCATTTGCCTAAAGGAAGTTGCAGGATCTCTCCTTCTCTTTTTAGTAGCCTTCAGTTTGTACAGCCCTCTGAGGGCTGTCATTGACAAGTGGTTCTCAGCTGAGTTACTCAAATTCGGATGTAAAGTAATGTGAACCCTGGTATTCCAGTGACCTTCACTGAGTCATCAGGTTTATGATCTATTGGCACTTGTATATGTCCTAGTGAAATTTGAGGGACCAATGGCTCTGAATGCCCACAGTCTTAGTTACACCTCCGACTGATGAATAGTCTCAAGGGCACATGAAGTCTTTTCTGTTTTAGAGGCAATAGAGGGACTCATGTTTAGCAAGAATTGACCTTAAGTGCTTAAGTCACCACTGAGTCATTCAGGAGGACTCTGGATTGGACACTCTTCCCTCTTGGTATTTTCAGCAAAATTAAGGATAGGTAACTGGTTGCTAGGGTGAGTGAATAAATAGGGAAAAAAGATGTTTAACTTCTAACAACTCCAGGCTTGCCTATTATGGTAGAAATGTCATAACGATTATTCAGAATGTAAACACTGAGGTAGCATGTCAGTGAAATCAAACATACAGATGATAGATAAATAACAACAAACACAAAATACAACTTGTGGCCATGTGCATCTAGGTAGGAAACAGAGAGAGGTTTAGTGTCTGCCACATGGGATTGAAGTGAATCAGGGAAAGTTAAGTCAGATCTTACAACTACCTACCTAACTGTATCTATAAGTTTGCTTTAATGTTCCTCCTCTTGCCTGGTGTCACATGGGTGCAGAGGCAGCCCATGAGGCCAACTTCTCCCAGCTTTCCACATTTATAGCAGACTAAAAGCTCCCTCCCCCTGTCAACTCCCTCTCCCAACCCATGCCCTATTTCTCATAACATAGGTAATGATCCTCATTCACTCTGATCTAAATCTGAGGGGCAAGTAAGTAATCCAATAAATAAAGTCTCATTCGTGACTCTTTTTTTTAAAAAAAAAAATTTCTTTCTTCTCCCCAAACCCCCTAAGCCAGAGGAGTGGAATTGTCTTTTCCTTTTCCTTCCACCTCCATTGCAGTTTCTACCCTTTTGACTAATGAGAATAAACAGATATTGGCTTATCAATCAGCAGACGTGTCAATAGCATTTTCCAGTTTCCATAGTTTGGGATCTAAAAAGCTCATAATAGAAGCAATGATGATTCTGGCCTCCTCCAAACCCCCCATCCCTCAATTATGGTTGTAGTCCATTTGTTCTAATACCTATGTTAATAGATTATGGGCACTATCTTTGGAATGTGACATATTTGAATGGAGTAAGAAAGAGAAAAGAAATACCACAGAAAATAAAAAATATTAACTTGCCTGCATTTTTTTCTAATGGGATTGCTATTTCAGTCTCAAACTACAGCTGGTAGAACTGTAGAGCTCAGAAGGTCACCTAGATATATGCTGGTTGGGTCAACTTTGCAAAATAAATGTTTATTTAGTGTTTCAAACATTAGTAATCTTTGGAACTCTACTTTTCATTTATGAGATACCCTGACTAACTAGGGTTCTACTGATTTTATAACTGAGAGAGAATATCTGGGATATTTATGAGTTTTTTGGGCGGTGGTGGGTGGGAATTTTGTACTGAAATGTAACATAATCTCACATTGAAGAATTAAAACTTTAATTGAGTATTCTCAAAATATAAATGAAGATTGTTTCTGGAGGCCTAGTTCTAAACTTTTGAATGGGGCTGGGATGGGGTGAGGTGGGGTTGAAGATCAAAGAGAAATGTATTGTTTGAGAAGGCTCAGTATAGTCTATGTTTTTATCCATCCACTCAAGTTTCTTACCAATTGATAGATGAGGCAGAAAAGTTAGTTTTATATTGATAAAAGTAATATTGGAGAATATGACTTAGCATATGGTTTTTAACATCAAACCTCCATAAAATAGCTTGGTCACTGGCACAAGCTGTGTTAACAATTGCAGGCGTCCACATGTAGACAACTTAGAGGCCATACAACTTGGAAGAGCAGAGCTCTCTCTTGGCACTTTGGCTTCTAGGAAAAAGTGAATAAGAGTCACACATACTTAGTTTCTCCTTCTAAGTATACTGCTTCAGGTTGAGTTTCTTCCTGTCTATTGGAATTCCCTTCACACGAAAATAAATATTAGAAGCCTGGAAAAATTGTTAGTCATTCACTTTAAGTATATCATTGTGAGTGATTCTAGCCTTTTTGTTGAAACCTCTCCCCTATCATCAAAGCTTAGCTGAACTCTGGACCTCACTTGTGAATTTAAAATAACACACCAGGACCAGGAAAGTGTTTTTTTGTTTGTTTGTTTGTTTGTTTTTGTTTTTTAAAGATCAGCTAGTAGTAGGTGAAAAGATGGAGAATGGAAGTAGATAACAATGAATGAAGTGTTAAGCTTGGATTCAGATATATTTGTTTTCCTTTTGTATTCCCAATGACTAGTGGGGCGGCATACAAACATGGTGAAATAATGATTTTAAAGAAGAATATGAATGTCGAAGAGAAAAATGAAGAAGAAAATTTCACATGTATCTTATAAATATGTACAACTATTACATATCAGTGAAAAAAGTCAGAAGCAGTCCTGACTAATACAATTTTTTAAAATTCCAAAATATAAGAAAATAACTTCTTACGTCATCTTGATTATATTTATCAAGATTAATTTCACTAAAAAATCTAAGACAATATTCTGGCATTACCCTCCATCTTTAGGGGCTTTGCATGAATAAATTGCATGAAACATAATCAAAATGTGAGGAGATTTCTTCTGGCTGAAAATGCTTGAGGTGTGGCGTGTCTTGGTAATCAACTATTGGCAGTAGACTAAGTTTTCTTTTTCTTTTTTTTTATCTTCTTAAAATGGAGTTTCGCTCTTGTCGCCCAGGCTGGAGTGCAGTGGCACAATCTTGGTTCACTGCAACCTCCACCTCCCGGGTTCAAGTGATTCTCCTGCTCAGCCTCCCAAGTAGCTGGGATTACAGGCATGTGCCACCACGCCCAGCTAATTTTTGTATTTTTAGTAGTGACAGGGTTTCACCATGTTGAGAGGCCAAGGTGGGCGAATCACCTGAGGTAAGTACTAAGTTTTCTTAAAGGGAGGTCCATAGTCACTAGAAACTCTTTTCTATATTCTTCAAGTATAAAAAAATCTATAAATATACACATTCCATATTTTATTTAGAAAATAGATTAATTTAAATGTCACATAAAATTATATTAAGCTATCATATTAACAGCTTTGATCTTTATTCAAGTCTATGGAAGAAAGTTAAATACTTTGTTTCTTTTTTTTTAATGGCAATAAACATATTCATTGAATTTTCATTTCATTTCTTCTGAAGTACATTTAGTTAGCAGAAAGAAATAAATCATATTCCTTATTCTCCTCCACAGCCAAGGATTTGTGAAGAGATCGCTGATGTGATGTACTCATAGGGGGATCTCTGCCCCGCAGAGGTGGCCTTGGTTTTTCAGTTTCAGCAATTCTGGGAAGCCAAGGACACCTCCATATCCTCCCTGCTCTGTAACTCACCTGAGATCCACTTTCTTATTGGAATGTCTTATGTTTAAGGAATAAGAGTCCCTGTTTCAGGTTTGAGTGCCCAGGTGCACCTACTGGATGCAGTCCAGGATTGGAGGTACTTTCCAGAACACAACATCACCTGAGACATGACCAGTTTGCACTGTTTTACATTCACAATTTCAGCTTCCTCAGAACAATATTAAAATTGCTAATACTTTTTCATTAGTGTTGTGTCATGTCCTTCCTCTGTGCCCTTGCCTGTTCATTTATGTGAGACCAGGTGCACTTATTTGTAATGAGATCAGAATTCTGCCTCCAGTAACACATCAAAGATGACCACGATTGTACTTTTGGTTTTTGCTCCAACATGTAAATTACAAAATTCATCACCCTCATTTTTATGTCAAGAACCATCTGCAAAATCTGAATGTCAATACCTTTCGGAATCTATTAAATAACTGAAATTGCAAGGAAAATTATCCACTCCCAAAACTGGAGAGACAGGCATGTCCAGAATCGCCACTGACACTTGCTTAAATGGAACATAAGTTGCAGAAGACACAAGCTGTTGAGAGCACCTACATGCTAAGCACTATAGATGTCTGAGCTACAGATGTGGGCTAGGTAAAGGCAGCAGTTTCAGAGGGACTTATACTTCTCACTTTTCTGGACTTTCTCTCCAGAAACCCCCAGACTCTACAAAATACAATCCAAATACATTTCCTATGGCTAAGAATTGGAGAAGATTAATTACTGAGAAATATATCAGGAGCTTTCCCCAAAAGCTTCTACAGGGAAGGACTTTTCCAGAACCTTATCCTATGTGGAAACAAACAAACAAACAAACAAACAAACAAAATAACAAACTTCCATTCCAGATTTCATATTTCTCCCCCATTCTTCCATTATTATATGAATGAGTAAAGTTAGCCAGCAGGGGTAAGATGTAATTGAAGAGTTCAAGGACTCTGAAACTACAAAAGGGAGTAACAGCCCCAAATGAGCTTTTCCCCTGGAGACTCCTGGTAAAGGTCACAGCCCAGGGGAGGAAGCCAATCAAGTTTCTAGGTTTCCATTTTAAGAACAGACAGTGCTTACTTGCACTGTACAATACATTCTAACCGGTATGATGTCTCTGGATTAAAGATGAAAGTGTGACAATGCACAGACTCTATCTGAGGAGGAGAACATAGGGGAATAGAAAGACAATGGCAGAGAATAAGAAAAGGACAATAGAGCAATCTGAAGCCCCTGACATCGACATCAATATTTTTAAGACCAAGGTCTTGGAAACTTCTTCATTGACCTTAGGTTCTTTTGTCATGGGGCCTTTTCTGGGTTCCTAGCTGAGAAAAGGAAAATAACAACCTGCATGCACTTCCCAAGACTTCCCTTGTCACATGTTTGCCTTAGATCTCTAGGAGAAAAAAGTCAGGTACCGGGGCCTAGTGTCAGTGTAGGAGGCACTTTCTATAGGCCAGACACTAGGAAGAAGGGAAAATGTGTGTTGTTGGAATAAAAGACATGGAGTGGGCTTGAATCTGAAAGCATTTGCACCTGCTGGTATTCTCAGCTGTAACATCCAACTGCAAGAGATCAGTGAAGAAACAGGGAACTCCCAAAACTCCTGCAAGTTTTTGGATTCTTATTGGGTCCACCACTGATTCAGCGCATCTGGAGATTCAGAGAAGGGGCTCCCTCCTGTGTCAGAATCCTTGCTTTGGGTCTTCCTGCAGAGATCAATAGGTTTAGTAAAGCTAATAAATTTTTTCAAGAGATGGTGTCAGCAGCATATGGTGTTGCCGAGGGAGTATTCTAAAGCAGGACCACAGCCATTTAATGCTGGGCTTTAGAAGCTGGGGGAAAATGTTTTGTGAACCCTAACAGGAACCTCCTGGCAAGGCAAGGGCTGGGCTAAAGGGAGCACTCAGAAGTCACCCAGTACAGTTTCCAGCCCCAGAGCAGGTGCACAGGAGGCTGGGGAGGAGGTTTCCTCTCAGGGGCTGGGTCTTCCTTTGTCAGAAAAAGCCAAAATATGTGTTCAAGTTGCTGATGTGCCCTTAAATATACTATTATATCTGAACCATTCATATAAGTTAAGGCAATGAGAACTATTTTTTAAAGTGGGCTTCTAGGATTATAAATACCTTAATAGTGAGAATATGAAGAACAGGGATGTTTTTACTCATTCAATTGATAAAAATTTATGGGAGCCATTATGTTTCTAAGAATAAGAAATTCAGATTTCATTGTTAAGTAATATTGTCTACATTTTGTACGTGGCAGGGCAGTGGTGGATATGAGAGTGTGGCATGGACACAGACCAATTGAGTCAGAAATCAATATGTAAAGATGAGCATCTATGGCTATGAACTGAAAGTATGTAACTACCTCTCTAAATGCTGATAAATGCAGTTCGAAATAAACCCCAAATTATTTGAGACACAAATGTCTTGACAATTATTTTGGAAGAAGTGAGTTCTTAAACAACTCCAAACTCCTGTTTCATTTTCTGATTCCTATTGTCCATGAGACAAGAAAATCATCTCTAATCAAGCATCACAGCGCAAACCTGTAAACCAAGAGTGTTTCTATTGAAGAGCCTGGGGGGATCAGGACACCAGGCAGGTGCTGGAGACACTGTCTAAGGAGCACCCAGCAGATCTCAGAGGGATACGCTGGATGCTCACGTGAAATCCAGCAGTCACTTTCTGAGTCACCAGTGAGCTGTGCTGGTGCCTGAGGTGACCACAGTAAGGCCAAAGCACCTGCTCAGTGTCATAGACAGTGACAGTTCCAGAAATGATCCAGGTGGTCTCCATGCTAATCAAATGTGTGTTCACAGTGAGGCACCTGTCTTGCAGAGGCAAGGACCTCTGTCCGTTAAGTGTTCATAAATAGAGCAGGGCATGCTTTTCCTCAAGCAGGATTAGGGCTTGGACCATCAGCATCTCACTCTTGCATTGCTGATGTGTCATGTATCTTCCCTTTCTTGTTTTTTTTATTTATTCCAAAACAACAACAACCAAAAACAAACAAACAAACAACAACAACAACAAAAAAACGAGACCCATATGCAGAATGTGCAAGTTTGTTACACAGGTATACATGTGCCATGGTTGTTTGCTGCACCTACTGACCCATCCTCTAAGTTCTCCCCATTATCCTACATCCCCCAAAAGGCCCTAGTGTGTGTTGTTCCCCTCACTGTCCATGTGTTTTCATTGTTCAACTCCCACTTATGAGTGAGAACACATGGTGCTTGGTTTTCTGTTCCTGTGTCAGTTTGCTGAAGATGATGGCTTCCAGCTTCATCCATGTCCCTGCAAAGAACATGATCTAATTGCTTTTCATGGCAACATAGTAATCCATGGTATATAGGTACTACATTTTCTTTATCCTGTCTACAATTGATGGGCATTTGGGTTGGTTCCATGACTTTGCTATTGTAAATAGTGCTGCAATAAACATACATGTGCATGTGTCTTTGTAGTAGAATAATTTGTATTCCTTTGGGTATATACTCAGTAATGGGATTGCTGGGTCAAATGGTACTTCTGGTTCTAGATCCTTGAGGAATCACCGTAATGTCTTTGACAATGGTTGAATTAATTTACATTCCCACCAACAGTGCAAAAGTGTTCCTATTTCTCCACAGCCTCACCAACATCTATTGTTTTCTGACTTTTTAATAATTGCCATTCTGACTGACTTGAGATGGTATTTCATTGTGGTTTTGATTTGCGTTTCTTTGATGATAAGTGATGTTGAGTTTTTTTCTATATATTTGTTGGCCGTGTAAATGTCTTTTTTTTCTTGCTCTGTCACCAGGCTGGAGTGCAGTGCAGTGGTGTGATCTAGGCTCACTGCTACCTCCGACTCCCTGGTTCAAATGATTCTCCTGCCTCAGCCTCCTGAGTAGCTGGGATTACAGGCACAGGTCACCATGCCCAGCTAATTTTTGTATTTTTAGTAGATACGGTGTTTCACCATGTTGGCCGGGAGAGTCTCGATCTCCTGACCTCGTGATCTGCCCGCCTTGGCCTCCCAAAGTTCTGGGATTACAGGCATGAGCCACCGTGCCTGGCCATGTCTTCTTTTTGCGAAGTGTCTGTTCATATCCTTTGCCCACTTTTTGATGGGGTCATTTGTTTTTTTTTTTTTTTTTTTTTTTGTAAATTTGTTTAAGTTCTTTGTAGATTTTGGATATTAGCCTTTGTCAGATGGGTAGATTGCAGAAATTTTCTCTCATTCTGTAGGTTGTCTCTTCACTCTGATGATAGTTTCCTTTGCTGTGCAGAAGCTCTTTAGTTTAATTAGATCCTGCTTGTCAATTTTCGCTTTTGTTGCAATTGCTTTTTTCATTTTTGTGATGAAGTCCTTGCCCATGCCTATGTCATGAATGGTATTGCATAGGTTTTCTTCTAGGGTTTTTATGGCTTTGGGTTTTACATTTTTACATTTAAGTCTTTAATCCATATTGAGTTAATTTTTGTATAAGGTGTAAGGAAGGGGTGCAGTTTCAGTTTTCCACATACGGCTAATCAGTTTTCCCAGCATCATTTACTGAATAGGAGACCCTTTACCCATTGCTTGTTTTTGTCAGGTTTGTCAAAGATCAGATGGTTGTAGATGTGTGGTGTTATTTCTGAGGTCTCCATTCTGCTCCATTGGTCTATTTGTTTTGGTAACAGTACCATGGTGTTTTGGTTACTGTAGCCTTGCAGTACAGTTTGAAGTCAGGTAGCATGATGCCTCCAGCTTTGTTCTTTTTGCTTAGAATTGTCTTGGTTATACGGGTTCTTCTTTGGTTCCTTATGAAATTTAAATTATTATTTTCTAATTCTGTGAAGAATGTCAATGGTAGTTTGATGGAAATAGCATTGAATCTATAAATCACTTTGGTCACTATGGCCATTTTTACAATATTGATTCTTCCTATCCATGAGGATGGAATGTTCTTCCATTTGTTTGTGTCCTCTCTTATTTCCTTAAGCAGTGGTTTGTAGTTCTCCTTGAAGAGGTCCTTCACATCCCTTGTTAACTGTATTCCTAGATATTTTATTCTTGTTTTAGCCATTGTGAATAGGAGTTCATTTATGATTTGGCTGTCTGCTTGTCTGTTATTGGTGTATAGGAATACTTGTGATTTTTGCATATTGGTTTTGTATCCTGAGACTTTGCTGAAGTTGCTTATCAGCTTAAGGAGTTTTGGGGTTGAGATGATGGGGTTTTCTAAATATAGAATCATGTCATCTGCCAACAGAGACAATTTGACTTCCTGTCTTCCTATTGGAGTACATTTTATTTCTTTCTCTTGCCTGATTGCCCTGGCCAGAACTTCCAATACTATGTCGAACAGGAGTGGTGAGAGAGGGGATCCTTATCTTGTACCGGTTTTCAAAGGGAATATTCAGCTTTTGCCCATTCAATATGATATTGACTGTGGGTTTGTCAGAAATAACTCATTATTTTGAGATATGTTCCATCAATACCTCTTATATTCCGAGTTTTTAACATGAAGGGACTTTTTTAAAAATGGAAAACATTTTTATAAAAGAAAAGAGGAGCTATGTCATTATCTTGAACACATTTTAGAAGGCCTAGATAACATAATGTTAAGATTGAAACCATATAAACAATCAATGAAAGATAATAGCCCATATATTTCACAGTTTCTTAATTGGAGATGGATTAATTTTTAAGCAGTTATGGTACAATTACCACTTAATATGGCATTTACTAGTTTTAGTTGTTTTGTGTAGAATAAGATTTATATGAAAATATGCTAAACTATTAAATTATATATAAATTGTGATTAAAAAGAATTATAGTAAGATATTCAAAAATTGATAACAGTTTCCACTGGAAATTTACTAATTTCTAGAAGAAGAATAACATAATTCAGAGTCTGCATTGGGTATATATTGAAGAGGATTAAAATAGGACTAACATATACAGCTGATTTCATGGCTCATCTTTATGGAGTGACCTCTGCTTCATAGTGGACAGAAGTGTTAACTCAGCAAAAAGTTAGAATGCTCTGATAAGCACCCTTAAGTCACATTTTGATAACTAGCCAACCACATGGGAATAATTTGAGCTATGACTGATGATTGGTGATGAATGAATTATTGAACTCTCTGAAAAACAGTTCATATTTACTAGGCAGCTACATTTTCTTAACCCAAAAGGAAAGCAGAGTATATTTTATTTTTGGCAAATAAGGAATTGTTCTGTGGGGTGTATTAAATTATTTACTCTTCTCCTCATACTTACAACACTATATCTGATTGCGCTATATTGAGTCTACCCCTTGTATACATGGATTCTGCTTGAGGGGATTCAATAGAAAATATTTGAAAAAAAGCAATATAACAATAACATGAATACAAATAGAAAACAACATAGTATAACAACTATTTACATAAAATTTAAATTATATTGGATATTAAAAGTAATCCATACATGATTTAATGTATATGAGAGAATGTGCATAGGTTACATGCAAACACTATGCCATTTTCTATTAGGAACATGGGCATCTGCAGACTTTGTATTTGTGGAGGGTGAGAGGTCCTGGAATCAATCTCCTCTGGATACCATGGGATGGCTATACTTTGTTTTTTTCCAAAATTGAATTTACTTTGGCATATGTGGCTACCTCCTCGTTTAACATTTGAAAAAAATAAACAACAAAATCTATTTCAAAAAGCGTGACAATAAAACAAGATTATCAGGTAATATCTTTGTTTTGCAAACTATTTTTGTTTGCTTTTGAAATCCTCTTAATAGAATGAAAACTAATGTCTTTGGAGGGAAAAACCAAACTGGTCTAATCTATTGTTTGCTATTCTTTGGATAAAAGTAATTAACTTGACCTATTCCTTTCCAATTTCTTGCTTGGTATCCATCATTGTGGAGACACACCTCACATCAAACAATTCTCCCAAGCTAACACAACAAGGATTTAAATCTGGAATGTGTGTAATTTAATTATTTACAAAGTTGCTTTGTATCTAGAAGAATCTATGTGTGCAGAGCTCACTATAAATTATTCATTTGGTTGTATATACATGGATACTGAAAAATTTGTAAAATATCCCTTACTTTGTTGTGATATTGTTTGTTGTGAATGTGATCCAACTGCAATTATTGCCCTTTCATTGAGCACTTGCATTAATCTAGCTGATCTGGCTGCTGCTGATTCTTCTCTCCCCTCACTGGAGAAGGGCAACATCCTCAAAGACTCAAACATTGTTCCTCAGCCCATAAGTGTGGGAGCAATTGTGCTTCCTTGCCATAATCCCTGTGATTTTTTTAATCTGCCTGGCTCCATTAAGATGACAATTAAATCACTGCTTCACCTATGCTTTACAGACATTGCTTTCCACTGCCACCAAGTTATTAAGTTTCACATACCCATCATATTAGGAGAGTGTGATAAATGACACAGTTATTAGTTCTGCATAAATGTCAAGCTCTTGAAAATCCAACTATATCACACCTCATGGCTTCTGCTATCAGTCTTTGTTCCCAACCAATCTGTTCCAGAGGGTACCACGAGACAAATGAGTTATTTAGAGCTGCTTCCATTCTCCATCAGACAATGATAAGGCTAAGATCATTAAATCAAAAGCCTTCCCAGCATCAGCATGGCAATTGACTTGTAGACTCTTTGCTATAACCCCAAAGACTCTCTGAGCCATTATTTCTTAATTTTCCTCAGCTCCACCTCAGAAAACTTTTAAATTTAGTTTTTTTTCTCCACTGTGCCCTAGTTCCTACAGCTTTACCAGTGGAACAGTCTATTTTCAATGCTTCTTATGAATGTTCAGGCAACTGGACCCCAACTGAACACCAGAGCTTCCCCCTCCTGCATTAACCAATGCCCTGACATTGGTCAGCAGACTAGGTTATACCCAATCCAGCTCTTTCTAGAGTTTAATCACTACAACTGCAGTCCCATCAACCCTGCGATTTCTGTTTCCTGCCTGGGAAGAATTCCTGGTGAGAGGGGACTTGGAATTTAGTACTTAATCTATGTCCCTCCACACTTCTGAAATTGTCTATTTTTTTCACTAGGCTACATCAGATCTCTCTGTCACTCTGGCCCCTACCTCACTGTCCCTCTTACCTCCATGTATCCCCAAAGCTAATTCCTGCTATATCTTAGTTCAAAGTTGGTCCGATTTTTGGTTCTCTCCGCAAGCTTCACTATCTAGACAATTTCCCTAAAACCCAGGAATTCTCCCAAGTGTTTCTGCCATGAATGCAGCTTTTCCATGGGCCCAAGTATGCTCTACAGCTTGGTGGTTTAAACTAATACTTTCCTAGAAACTTAATAGGATAAGAGCTACCTATTTTCAGCTTGTCCTATCAAGTAAAAAGAGAGTCAGCTTACCTGGCTGATACCTGCTGGGTGGATATCTGCTGGGTGGGTCTCTTTCTTACCAGAAGTTTCTTTGTCTACGCCGAGGTACCAGTAGCTGTAGAAAAAGTGGGGATATCAGTTCTAAATTCTGCCTTGTATCTTGGGACCCATTTTATTGCCAGGCTCATTTTCTGTGATATGGGCCTTATTTACTTCTTAGCATCCCTGTTTTTGAGGGTTTTTTGCAATGGCTTAGAATTAACTTGCCTGATGTTTGACAACTGTCCTGTCTCTGTATTCACTTCTAAAATCTTACCCACATTTATTATTCCTGGAATTAGAGAAGTCCTGATACTGATTCTGATCTAAATTGTCTATGCGTTGCTTGGATAGGGTCTCTGACATGGCGTTGTTGTTTGAATTCTGAGCATTGGCTATTAGCCTACTTCCCTGGACTCTGATTAGCTTTTCTACCACCATGTCAACAATCCTTGGATTAAATCAAACTAATTGCTTTTCCCAGACTCTGATATTGATCAGTGAAATTAAACTCAGAATAGACACTTCCTTCACAATAGACAAAGTACCTCTATTTTTATTAATCAAAATAGACGAAATTAGTTAATACTATTTATTTCATTTTATTTTATTGAGAATAAGCTCTGCATTAGATAGCCAAATGGTGGTTTTAAGAAATTCCAGCAAACTGCTACTGCTCACAGCCTGGAAATTCCTAGCAAACCTATTATCAAGGGATGTAACTACAAACACATAATAGCACAGCTCCCTTTTGAAGACTTTGTAATGTTTTCTTTGATATCATTTGGCAATAGTCATAAATTTATGAAAGAGTTACACTTATGAATTCTGGTTTTGTTCCTAAGAATCCCACAGAAAAACTGAAAACTCAGATCCCTGTTTAAGGCAGTGGAATAATTTCAACCATCATTTTTTCCATAATTCCAATAAAATACATTGTCTCAAAATTAAATAATAATATTATTTTAAGGCTTACTCAAAGAGCCACAAAAATCTTTGAATAGATGCATAATTGCAAATAGCCATTATAAACTATTGAAATAATGGACTTGTTTTCTCTTATTGGTAGTGGATACTTTATATTGGGTTGATTTAACAAAACTGTACAGACTATCCTATCTAACTAGGTAATTCAACCTGTTTTTCTCTATCTGTTCCTTTTCATTATCACATTTGTCTCATGTTGTAATTATATATGTATTTTTTGCATGTATGCTAATTTTCTGTCTTCACCACTACAGTGTAACTTATGTGCTCCATGAGACAGATAATAGGATCATTTATGCTATTTTATCATAACCAGTATATGCTCAGCTTCTATGGTTACCACTGTGTCAGGTACTGAAAAAATATTTATTAAGTACATTAGTTATAAGCATTCAACGAATGTTCAATTCTAAGATTCAATTCTAATGAATGTAAATGAAATCACATAAAGCTTCTTTTTAAATACAATCCAAGATAAAGATAGCTAAATTGAAATAGAGTAATGTATGATATATGTATATATCATATACATTAAAAATTAGTAGAAGTAATTTGGTAAATAATATCTTGATCTACTAAGTTTTTGTGATACATACATTCTGAAAATTTTTTAAAGTCTAAAAATTTATCAATAATGTTTACATAATATCTCCTTCAAAAATGAAAAGTCTGTTAAGTTTAATGATGACATGGTGCTTAGTGGGGAAGTTTACATTTTGGACAAAATTATTATTATTGATTCTGTGAACTGAATTATTCAAAGCAAACAAGACAAAAATTTATCAGTGAATTAATTTAGTTCTACATTTACATATTTTAAGAAACCAAAGGACCTGGTATAGAATATAGGTGGTTTGGCTAAATATCAGCATGGAGGTGATTTGTAGTGAGGAGAGACACTTAAAAGTTTTACCTGATATTCACATGCATGTGAATATTATTTTGATGATTGAAAAATAAAACTAATGGAATCTTACTTTGTATCATAAAAATACTGTATCTAGAACCTATTATATGACAAACTAGCTATCCCACCACACCTAAGATGTTCTGCTCAGTTCAGAGTCCCACATTCTAAAGGAGACATAGGTAGCATGTACTTAAAAGACAAACACAGTGTGGACACAGAGAACTTGAAAATGTCACAGGGGTAAGGAATATGTGCCGTGTCTTAAAGAGTGTGGGCATAGGCGTTGTCTTTAATTATATGAAAGGTTTATCCAGTAGGTCCAAGACTGGCATTGAATACAAGGCACCAGATTGCTAATTCAGAACCAGCTGTGGAACTTCAAAAGTGGAAAAATTTGTCACAACCTGGTGAAGAACTGTGTAGAAAAATAATCAAAGTGTTGTAATGAGATGGTTTTTTAATATAATTGGTTTCATGAATCCTGAGATCTTCAAAGAGAAGGAAAACAGTCAGAGAAAAAAAAATAGTTAATTAACTCTTTCAACTATAAGGTTTGAAAATTGAATAAATAGCTAACATAATGAATCCTTTAAGCCATAAGTGGTTTCTATTAAAAAATCATGTCATACCTCCCTTAACCCCTACTTGCTTACGTCATCTTATTATTTTAGTCGTTATCTTTCGCCCAGTAGAGCATGTGAATTTATCTTTTCTTTTACTGGGTTTACTAAAAGTATGAGCAGTAATCTTAATGACCTGTAATTTAAGCAACGTTTAATGAAAAGGGTAACATGTTGACCTGAGGGATGCTGTTGACACCATCTATTGTTTACCAGAATTTTCCAACCTCTAGCCTTTTGCCTCATTTTACAGGGAATCATGCAAGCTGTAATCTGATCACCCAAATTGAGCCAATAGAATGAATGCCTGGTGATCATTCAGCTGGTGTGTCACCTATGATCCCTGCTTTCAGGAACTAGAAGTTCTCCTTAACACAACTGAAAAGCTTCCACTCACAATGGCCCCACCCACAGAGTCAGATAGAAGTGCACCTTCATTAGCTAGCAACATAAAAGATGATGGTGGTTAGGTGGGGTAGTGAGTGCTGGTGGAGATCTTTTGACTGGACTTCAGGAAGCAGGAGTGTGAGGTTTGATGTTGCTTATTCAATCTTGGTTAGTTTCTTAATTTTTATTTTTTTATTCTTTTCATTTTTTTTGAGAGAGTGTCTTATTCCATCACTCAGGCTGGTGTGTAGAGGCGTGATCACGGCTCAATGTAGCCTCAACCACTCAGGCTCAATTGATTCTCCCACCTTAGCCTCCAAGGTAGCTGGGACCACAGGTTTGCACCATCACACTTTGCTAAATTTTTGGTATTTTTTTTTTATTATACTTTAAGTTCTAGGGTACATGTGCACAACATGCAGGTTTGTTACATATGTATACATGTGCCATGTTGGTGTGCTGCACCCATTAACTGGTCATTTACATTAGGTATATCTCCTAATGCTATCCTGCCCCTCTACCCTCTCCCCACAATAGGAGCCGGTGTGTGATGTTCCCCTTCCTGTGACCAAGTGTTCTCATTGTTCAATTCTCACCTATGAGTGAAAACATGTGGTATTTGGTTTTCTGTTCTTGCGATAGTTTGCTGAGAATGATGGTTTCCAGCTGCATCCATGTCCCTACAAAGGACAAGAACTCATCCTTTTTTATGGCTGCATAGTATTCCATGGTGTATATGTGCCACATTTTCTTAATCCAGTCTGTCACTGATGGACATTTGGGTTGACTCCAAGTCTTTGCTATTGTGAATAGTGACGCAATAAACATACGTGTGTATGTGTCTTTATAGCAGCATGACTTATAATCCTTTGGGTATATACTCAGTAATGGGATGCCTGGGTCAAATGGTATTTCTAGTTCTAGATCCTTGAGGAATCACCACATATTTTTTCCACAGCGGTTGAACTAGTTTACAGTCCCACCAACAATGTAAAAGTGTTCCTATTTCTTTGCATCCTCTCCAGCACGTGTTGTTTCCTGATTTTTTAATGATGGCCATTCTAACTGGTGTGAGATGGTATCTCATTGTGGTTTTGATTTGCATTTCTCTGATGGCGAGTGATGGTGAGCATTTTTTCATGTGTCTGTTGGCTGTATGAATGTCTTCTTTTGAGAAGTGTCTGTTCATATCCTTTGCCCACTTTTTGATGGGGTTGCTTGTTTTTTTCTTGTAAATTTGATTGAGTTCTTTATAGGTTCTGGATATTAGGCCTTTGTCAGATGGGTAGATTGCAAAAATTTGCTCCCATTCTGTAGGTTGCCTGTTCACTCTGATGGTAGTTTCTTTTGCTGTGCAGGGGCTGTTTAGTTTAATTAGATCTCATTTGTCAATTTTGGCTTTTGTTGCTGTTGCTTTTGGTGTTTTAGATATGAAGTCCTTGCCCATGCTTATGTCCTGAATGGTATTACCTAGGTTTTCTTCTAGGGTTTTTAATGGTTTTTGGTCTAATATTTAAGTCTCTAATCCATCTTGAATTAATTTTCATATAAACGTATCCAGCATATAAACAAAACCAAAGACAAAAATCACATGATTATCTCAATAGATGCAGAAAAGGCCTTTGACAAAATTCAACAGCCCTTCATGCTAAAAACTCTCAATAAATTCGGTATTGATGGAACGTATCTCAAAATAATAAGAGCTATTTATGACAAACTCACAGCCAATAATACTGAATGGGCAAAAAACTGGAAGTATTGCCTTTGAAAACTAGCACAAGACAGGGATGCCCTCTCTCACCACTCCTATTCAACATAGTGTTGGAAGTTCTGGCTAGGGCAATCAGGCAAGAGAAAGAAATAAAGGATATTCAGTTAGGAAAAGAAGTAGTCAAATTGTCCCTGTTTGCAGATGACATGATTGTATATTTAGAAAACCCCATTGTCTCAGCCCAAAATCTCCTTAAGCTGATAAGCAACTTCAGCAAAGTCTCAGGATACAAAATTAATGTGCAAAAATCACAAGCATTCTTATACACCAGTAACAGACAAACAGAGAGCCAAATCATGAATGAACTCCCATTCACAATAGCTTCAAAGAGAATAGAATACCTAGGAATCCAACTTACAAGGGACCTCTTCAAGGAGAACTATGAACCACTGCTCAGTGAAATAAAAGAGGACACAAACAAATGGAAGAACATACCATGTTCATGGATAGGAAGAATCAATATTGTGAAAATGGCCATACTGCTCAAGGTAATTTATAGATTCAATGCCATCCCCATCAAGCTACCAATGACTTTCTTCACAGAATTGGAAAAAACTGCTTTTTCCATATGGAACTAAAAAAACTCTGCATTGCCAAGACAATCCTAAGCTAAAACAACGAAGCTGGAGGCATCATGCTTCCTGACTTCAAACTATACTACAAGGCTACAGTAACCAAAACAGCATGGTACTGGTACCAAAACAGAGCTATAGACCAATGGAACAGAACAGAGTCCTCAGAAATAATACCACACATCTACAGCCATCTGATCTTTGACGAACCTGACAGAAACAAGAAATGGGGAAAGGACTCCCTATTTAATAAATGGTGCCGGGAAAATTGGCTAGCCATAAGTAGAAGGCTGAAACTGGATCCTTTCCTTACTCCTTATATGAAAATTATTATTATTATTATCATCACCCTCATCATTATTGCAAAGACAGGGGTTTGCCGTGTTGCCCTAGCTGGTCTCAAACTCTTGAGCTCAAGTGATCCTCCCAGCTTCGTCTCCCAAAGTGCTCTGAGTACAGGCGTGAGCCACCACTCCAGCTCGTTAGTTTTATAAATAGGCATGGAAGGAAATGCATTATTTCCATATAAGCTAAGATTATACATTTATGTAATTCAGTGTCTCCAAAAATGCAGTTTAGGAATCACCTAAAAAATTATGTATTAGAGATTGCAGATTTCTCAGCACTACCTCCAGCAATTTTGATTCTGTAAATTGAGGTTGTTGGGCTTGGGGATCTGCCTTTTTAATAAGCAGCCCAGATAAAGCTCAGGAACATAGTTCACAGACCTCACATTGAAAACAACTACTGGTTTAGGCAAAAATGAGAGATTTTTGTATTTGTCAGGTGTTTCTTTTAGAACGGAGAACCAATTACAAGGACAAGGGACTATGACAAATGTCAAACATGTACGTGTGTGGTGGTGGTGAGGAAGGTGAGCATTAAGCATTTGAAATATGGTTTGTGGACTGCTATAGATAAAAGAAATTGTTAGATGCTGAGAAGTAGTCAGAAAAAGTAGAATGGTATTGAATTCCAAACTTAAAATTAAAACAAAAAACAATAGGATAGAGTTACAGAATTTATTAGGGGTTGAGTGGTCAAAGTTCTGTGTAGTAACTTACAGCAGGAGAGACTGGTCAATTTGCCTAGGAGTTAGCAAAATCTACAAGCTGGAATGACACATCATTATTCTTGCTATTGCACTTCCAGCCTTGCCAGGACAAGCGCACATGCTGCTATTCAAGTAACATACTGCTCTAATGACAACAAGTGAGCATAGGACACAGAAGATACCAGGAGTAAAACGATCTTATAATGTTTGATATAGCTGTTCTGCACCGATTTCCTCTGCAGGTTTTGATGAGGGGTCAACTCACCCTCTCTCAAACATCCCTGGAATAGTTGTAATTCCAACTATTCCGACCTGTAATAATACAGGTCACAAAGGTGATTTGTCTCTATTTTTTTTTTCATTTATATGTAAACAAAGAGCCTGAATGCAGCCTTTAAAAATGTCTGAATCTCAGTCAACAATTATTTTCTTCATGTTGTTACGTGATTGCTTTCAAGTCTAAGAAGAAACTCGTATGAGAATTTCAGTGAGAACTTCAGCCTGAATCATGTCACTCAAAGATAGTTTGCATACCAAGAACCAATCAGAACAGATGGAATAAAAGCAGCCTGAAGTTCTTCATCGGGTTCACTTTACTTCTACCTCTCTCGCAAGGCTTGACTGCAGCTCAGAGTTAACAGGAATGAAGACAGAAATCATTCTCAGGCCTGAATCCCAGAGAAAACAGAAAACTTCTCATAAAGCTACTAACAGGGTAGCAGAAGCAAAGGGATGTTTTGGATCAGGCATGACTTAGCAAATAACTTTTCAAAACAAAGTATTTCATTAAACAACTCAGAATGAGCATTTGCAACTTTATGAATTCTTCTAAACTAAAATACTAAGAATAATGAGCATCTTCAGCATTACTTCATTCACTCATTTCTTTTTCTTTACTGTGTAGGGTTCCTACAGTAAGAGTTGTGCTGGAGGAGCTCTCAGTCTACTTAGAGGGGAGTGCACATTGTGCTGCAGTGGGTTTGCTGATGGCTGCAGTCACAGGGAGGCTCCTAGCTAGCTGCAGTCACCACTCCTCCTTAAGAGCACACAACTCCTGCTCCTTGACAGATGCCTGAAATAGTCCTAATGACGTATTCTTTTCAAAGTGGTGGTCACTTAACACATGTTTGAATTCTATTATTTTTATTTAGTGACTGAGATTATTCTTTGGCTTCATTTATTCTCTTTCATTCTCTATTTAATGTTTCTTCCTTTGAAGATATAAAAATAAAAAGTTTAGTTATTTTTTCACTCCCTATGATATAGCTGCTCATATTTTATGAGAATGCACATTGTTAATGTATTTTAAACAGTGCCTCTATTTTGTCCTAAAGTAATAATGTGATAAAGTAATAAAGACATATTAGTATCTCTGCTAGAGCTTTGATTGATGTTTAAAAGAGGCAAAATTAGAATACTGAGAGAATGAAAAAAACTTTAATAGGTGAAGTGGCATTTGATTTGCATTGAGCTTTGAAAAATAGAGTAGTATTTCAAACGTCATAGGTGGACAGGCTCAGAATGGCTTAACAAAGAAACTCTTAGGATCATGACATACCAAAAGTAGAATATTAATTATTTCAGAAAATTATGGCAAACAAGTGTTTTCACAAATTCTTAGGATTGAACCAATCCAATGGAGAGTCAAATATTAATCTGGTAACATGTCATTTTCATTACTCTTACTTTATTCCCCAATTTATTTAGAAAAGAGAGCAAAATAATTCAATGATCCAGGCTCTCACTTTCATTCCCATTCTATTTTAAAATCTGTATCTTATTTCCTGAGAATTTGTCTACTAAATAGAGGGAGGTAGTCCAAAATCACCAATATAGTACGACAAAGTACTGTGCACAAAGCCTTAAGCAAATGAAGTATGGCAATTTTCATTAAGTTAAAGCAGGCAAGGATTGCGCTATTTCTCCCCAGTAAAACAACAGCCAGGAAAGCATTTGCCACCTCTTACTATTATGAAGGAATTCGTCCCGTTAATACTCGTGGCGTGATGGGCATTTTCCTTCCCCAGGAAAGACTGACCTCCAGTCAGCACTTCTGTATTTTCACTAGAAGAAGAGACTAGCTCAGTCTGGAATTTTCATTATGCATTGAAATGTATATATATATATATATTTTTTTTTTTACCAAGACTTTGGATTCTTGACAGGATTTTCCCAGGATTAGAATGACGTTTCTCTGCATCCAAAGCTTCCATGGAAGAAACTCAGCCAGCAGCCACCCTTGGTAGAGAATATAACAAGTACCTTCTCTGTATCTAATTAATATAGCTTTTAGATCTCTTCTCTGGCCAGTTGTTTAAAATTATTCAATGTCACAGATGGTATAGAACAGTTTATTCAAGATTTTCAAGCTCAAAACTATGAATCTTTTAAATTATGTAAAATTTTCTATTGGAGTCCTAATATACAAAATTAAAAAATATACAAAACAATGCTATTAATATCATTTATAAGTTTAGTTTCTATTATTTATTTACTATAAAGTCATTCAGTAAAAACAATTCTAATAAAACAAATATTTAAAATCATGCATTTTTTCTGCATCATGCATTACAGAAGTATTTGTAGGAATACCTATTTAAGGCCAAATTTCTGAAAATCTCAGGATATTCTTCAATTAAATAGAAATATCAGGTCATGTTTTATTTAAGGGTCAACACCAAACAAAATAATGAGGCAATGCTAATCAATGCATTGATAGACTTCGGCGTGTTATAATGGGAAAAATGCATACTTAAGTAGGCATCTTGCTTTGTTTTGCTTTTCAACTAATATATATGCAGGTGTGGGTGTGTGTGTGCATGCATATGTATGCGTGTTTGCAGGTTTGCCTTTTAGAATTAAGTAGAATTTGATTGAAAGAGCATTGTTCTTGTCCTTCATATAAATAAAAAGAAAAGAAAAGAAAAAAGACACTAAGACCCAGAGAAGCAACTCATGCTAGATCATTTCGCAATCTACTGAAAGAAAAGTAATCATAACATAAATTGTCTGAGACTCCTATTGTTGTTTTTCTTTAATGTACTACTGTCGATATTGTTGCTATTATTACTATTATTGTAAAGGGAAACATTCAAGAAATAATAAAATCATAAAAAGTTAGCTCTGGAGAGAGCTTTGGTTTCTTGAACTTGTGAGGTTAAGTAACTGACCTGCCCGAAACCACATCAATTATGAGTAGCAGGACCCTGAGATTTCTGACTCTCATTACAGTGTTTTTCTTTCTTTGTCTTACTGCTTCTAAGTTCAACAGGAATCTTTTTAAGAAATAGGTTTAAAAGAGCGTGTCTCACCTGAAGCAATTGCATTCAGGTTTTGTAGTCAGTATTTAACTCAATCCACTGAGAAACAATACCATCTGTGGAACTGGTTAAGCCTTAGATGGTGCAGCAAGTTCTGCTGTAAAGCTTTTCCCGAAAACTCTTATTACTTTATTTTAAGAATTAGAAAAAATTACAACCATTGCAAAATACATATTTTCCAAATTACACCTATATCCTTATTATAACCTTTTAGCTCAATTTACTATGCACCTGTTGCTTAGAGCGTAGGGCATTATTTTAAATGCTGGATGAATAAATTTTTGCTCTGTAGTCACAGATAAACCAACATTACATCCATTTATTTTCTATATTCCTGAACTTGAGGGTATCTATCTTCTTAACAGGAAAAAATGTGCACCATATGTAAAGCATTTTCTATTGTGCTTAAATATGTTGTCTTTGTGACTCATCCAAGACTTCTACTCTCTGTGAGTTTACCCTGAAATCACCAAAAGCTCCTATTAAGTATTCCTCACTACTACTGAATTTGCAGTCAAAGTGGAAATATGATGCCTTCTCTGGGTTTGAATACCAAAGGGAATGTTTATAAAGTTAAAAGAATATTGCAATTTGACTTCTTTAATAAATGTGAATGGTGCGTATTAAGTTTGTAATTAAAATACTTTCTATCATTTTGGGGCTTTTAAATGTTGGATGATGTCTGTGTTTTATTTATATTCACTTTTTGAAATTAATAATAAACATTTCCAAATAGGAATGATTGTGGTTATAACTTTTGCTTGGTCTCATTTGAAATTCCAGGATCTAAGACTTCTCCCTCTGGCTCTCTGTGTGTCTTGTATTACAATTTTGTTACTGTTATGTGTGCTTTGAAAACATATTTTACCTGTAGTCTTAATATTATGCATATGTTTATGTTTTTAGAAAAATATGTGAAGTAGAGTGAATGTATATCAGATAGATGAACTGTAATATTTTAGAGACATTTAAACCTTTTAAAGAATACATGCAGTTTGTGTGTGTGACAAGAAAAAATATTTTAAAGTTACTCAAATGTATTCAGCTGCCACACTGATTTGGACCTTTCAAACTGACTTCCATTTGGCCCTAGGATTCTCTGAAACAACTTTGGTAGATTTCTGACAGATATGACCAATAGAATTGTTTCGACTCTTTCACCTGGAGGTCTGTTATCTCTATAGGTTGGTTTTCAGATGCAGGAAAGTTAATCCCCAATATTTCCATGACCTCACAGTATTGAACCTTCTGTACAAATAAAACGTGAACCTGACTGAACACAATGTCCTAAGGAAGGTCTCCCATCTCAAAAGGAAGTGAAATGGCTTCCTTTTGCTTGATTTCTTTTTCTGTAAGTAAAGTGTGAGATTATACATGCCATGGAAAAAGAGTGAAAGCTTAAACTTGTATTCTATAAAAAAAAATACACACTCTGTGTGTGTGTGTGTGTGTGTGTGTGTGTGTGTGTGTATGAGAGACAGAGAAAGAAAGAGAGCAATTAGAGGGCTCATCTTCTTTTTTCACCCTTACTGGTGGATTATTACTTAAAACTGGTATATCAGTTATTCTGAGTTTAAATTTTGTTTTGAAAGTTTACCCTGTATAATGTGTTCTGTTTCTTTATTAGGTAAACAGTTCAGCTACATTCTTCTGGAATCTGATTTTTTTTCTCATGGGATTAAATAGAAATAAAAATATTTAAGGTATCTTTTATTATATTTTTATAGTAGAAGCTATTTTAAAAATTGGTAACTGCCATCATCTGATGGATTTTGTGACCACTCCCTGTTTAAATTGTTTATTTTTGGTCTTTGCATTCATTATCAAGTGATAAATGTGTTGAAAAAATATGAATAAAAAGTTTTATTTTTTCTCAACTATTGTTATAAGAAATTAGAGAAAAATTTCTTTAGTCATACATTTTTCTATAAATATGTCATCCTTTATACAAAGAATACTGTCAATTAATTAATTGCATTTTTACCTGACTTGTCTCTCTATAGGTAGAAGGTAGACAAGGTGAGACAGAAGCAAGAGTTAAACCTAACTCCCATGAGCCCCTATTTTCAATTGAAACTTCAAATGACATCAATCTTTGTTAATTAACTTTTAACTGTCACGTGTGGTATTTCTAGAAGCTGCTGTAGCTTACCTGACCATTGGGAACCTGGAAGGGTCTGCTATAAACCTCAGCTGAGCTTCTTAGGCATGACCAACTCACTCCTTCAGAGGCAAAAAAAAAAAAAAAAAAAAAAAAAAAATAGCTTATAGCTTTGTGTAGCTCCATGGATGCACCAACTGTGGTCCCTTGGTGACACACACTTATAACTTTCTAATTTTGTTAATGGCAGTTTTAATGGTGAAACATATAATCACAACTTTCTACCTCTTTGGGACATCAAGGGCAAGTCCTTCTTATTCCCTAAAACAGGGAATAAAAATGATAAAAGTATTATTTTTGGACAAAGAAGGAATTCAGAAATGTGTGTATTGCATGATTCTACCTTTGTTGTAATCTGTATGATTTTATGTTCTATGAAGTGATATATCTTAAGAATAGTGATAATAGATTATTAATACATTTGTTTTCTATGAGAAGAAAAAAATACCACAGGTCTAATCTCAATAGTCCCTGCTCCATTTGCAGCCCTTTGAAGATTCCCCATAACAGCAGAAATGTTCTTTCTTTAGGGATCCAATGCTCACTAATCTGATGTTTCTTCATGAGACCTCATCAAAGTCTACAGTGACACTATATTGCCTGGTGCTTCTTATGAAGAATAGGTTATCTTGTAGTCCATTGGCATATGGTTCTGTGTCACCTCATGACACTTATTAGTCCTTACTCTGTTGAGAAAAAAATAGTGGTTTGATTCATTTGAGCACAAAAGGCAGAACTTGGAAGTCAGCTAGGTTTACAACCTAGTTCTTCCACTTACTAGACACATCCAGGCCAGTGGCCAATGCCTCTGAGCCTTTATTTCCTTGTTTTAAAAATAGTGATAATGCCTCCCTGTGGTGAAATGAGGGTGAATTATGACTCAGTATTTTTCAAACATTAATGTGCATAAGAATCGCATGGTAGATTCTGATTCAATGATCTGAGGAGGGGCTTGATATTTTACATTTTCAACAAGCTCACAGTTGACCCCAACATTGCTGGTTCATAGATCATGCCTTGAGCAGCAAGATTATAAGTGAGAGACTTAATATACAAACAGACAATGACCAATCATATATTTTAAAAAAGAAATTTGATTCATAAGCTGTAACAACCAGGTCCAGGAAGACAATCCTTATCAATAATAATCAACCCAGTAAGCAAAGCTGTTATAAGTCAGAACTTTCAGAAGTCAGAATGTTATGTCTAGTAATAATTGAGGAAGCCAAGTGATAATCTCTGTAGCACTCAGACCAAAATGGCCAGAATTGGATTAATAATTGACAGCTTCCCTAACTTTTGTTTCCACTTCCAACTTTAAACCTACCAGAAAAAGCCAAATATGCATTCTTAGCCAATCATGTAGGATATCCTATTTCTGCTTAACCCACCTGTAGCTTTATATGCCAAGAGCCTCGCGTCAGGGCAAACCTAAAGCCTTCCCTTTTTTCACTATAAAGCTTTCCTACTCTTCTGCCTGCCTTTGAGTTTGCCAAATGCAAAGTGGTGGCTGCATTTGTCGACTATAGCAAGCTCTGAATAAATAGTCTTTCTTTGTTTTCATTTGTAATCTTTATTTCTACTGCATTGGTTTATGAAGAGTGCCTGCCACTTAGTAAAGACCCAACAAATCGTAGCTTTAGGCTTCTAAAGGAGAGTGGGGCTGGAGGATGAAGCCCCACTCTCCTTAACACCAGAGTGGGGCTTCATCCTCCAGCCCTTCACCTTCCACTCCCTAGAAGGGCTGGTTTACTAGTCTCACTGAAGTTTACACACTCTCTGCCTACTTCTCTTTTCCATGGTAATATATTCCCTTGAAATGGAAGGAACTTGACTATTTGATTTTCTTGACATTATCCTCTTCCTTCACCTAGTTGCAAGGAAGCCCATACAATTACCAGCCAGATTATTTCTCCTTCCCTCTAACAACTGTAGTAATAGTCTAGGGCTATCACCTACTCTAAGAAAGAGCAGGCCATTTCTCATTGAGGTGCTCATCATCCTCATCTCTTCATTATCCTGTTCCACATGTTCTGGTCCAAAGGTGATACAATTGTCAGAATTAAGTTTCTGGTAGGAAAAGAGGGAAGAAAGCTTCCATAGGCCAAAATCACATACTCTATCCCAGTTTTTAAGTGATAGCCGTATTTGTATTTGTTGAGGTTGGGTCACTCTCAACAAAGCACAAATGACATTTTCCTTTGTTATTTTCATTATATGTGTGTCTCCCTTGCAGACCTCACTTGGGGGAGAGATGCCTTAAGCAAGGGGGGATTTGGACATTCTTGACTTTTCTAGCCTAGTATCACCCAACAGCATTCCAATAGCACATCATTTTTTCTACTGATGATTTACAACATAACTAGACATAAATATGATTACTTAAGAGATATGTTGAAAGAAGGAATATAGATATATTCCAAAGAGGAAGAGGAAGGAAGGGTGAAGCTGACTTCTAACACTCTAAGCTGAAATGAAAATACTCCATTCAAAATTTGAGTGTTTGCTCAAATGCAAACACTACAAGCTCAAATGCAAATGCCATTAAATGGCATTGTGGGTCATAGTATTTGCATCTGGCACAGTAAAAAGAACAATATATAAGGACTATCTCAAACAAAATACACTGGAAAAGCTTGATGAGCATCTGAATTGTTAGAAGGGTGTTTGTTTTAAAACACTTCTACAACAAAGGAGAAAACATACTTTTAAATTTTTATCTCTACCCAACATTTTATTCATATAACTGAATAATTAAAATTGCATCTTGATAAC